>NC_090742.1:120788913-120796413 GCF_036898095.1 Palaemon carinicauda | reverse complement strand
TTTCCCTCGACATGGATGTCATCAACACACTTCTAATGGAGTTAAAAAGAGATGTTGATGATAATATGGAGCTTGCAACCCCATTCTTCATTTCAAGTGGTAGATTGGGCTGTAAGAGTTGTTGCGGTCTGCGGCCATTTTGTTGACATACCCGAAAGGTAAGTTGGCATATCTCTATATATTCTTGTTCTGTATAGAATTTGTGATATTTTGGTATATTTTAATACATAAATATCTTATTTTATAGGAGATACAATGATTTTCATAAGAAATTTACATTGTGAAACTAGGTCGTCAAAAATGACCTTTAGATTTCGCCCCTGTTATAACAGTAAATTAAATCTTAGTGCACATTTTATTATGTATTTCTGTTCTAGGATAATATGAGTTTATTCTATAAAAAAATTAGCCTCTTCCTATTTCATTTGGGTACCCAAAAAAATTCATGAAATTTGGACAAGTTTTTTTGGCCAAAAAAAGTTACCCTTTTTTTCTCATTTCAGATCTTGACTTCTATGGGTCCAACTCATTTCCAGCAATTACACGCTGTTGCTTTGCCATCTAAGAAGGTGTCCCTAAAGGGATTTATGTGTATATGTATATTTCTATTTTTTGGTGAATATTTACGTAGTCTTTTTTTTGTATACTTAAATTTTTAATATATTTACAATAAATAGTTATTTTGTAGATGGGTATCATTTATACTATCAGTAGTTTTTAGCATTCTTTGAGGTATTTTTAGCAAGTCAAACAATACAGAATGATGCATAACTAAATTTTTCCTGAATTTTTTTCGGAGTCGGGGTCGTTCGCGACCGAGTATACTCTTAAAGGGGTGTCCGAGTAGCATACCTATCCAGGGTTAAGAGTCTTAGAATACATCTCCCCTATATAATAAAGAGCATTGGCCTGACTATATATATATATATATATATATATATATATATATATATATATATATATATATATATATATGTATATAAATATATATATATTGTAATGGTCTCGTTGGACCATAACACACACTAGGTCTACAGGACCATAAATAATCAATATTTAGGTGTTCAAAAGGCAGCAAGCCAAAAAGGTGGAAGCAAGCCCAGGTAAATGCAGCACAAGAATAACTCAAGGGGGATAACAAAACAATGAAATAAAAACCAATATATATTACAATTCAATAAAATACAGAAAATAATAGCTAGGCCTCATCATTAACATTAAATCAAAAATACCACTTACGAAACATATACCCAAATTATCAGTCAACACATTCAACCTCTGAAGGAGGAAAGGGGGCCCAGAGAGGAATAGAAAACAACGAAAAGAAAGAATAACCTAAATTTTACATGCTAACGGATGATGAAGGTCTCCTCCCATAGGTACTTCAATATGGGCAGCGGACGGCAACTCTCAATACCATTATCGAGCTCCAACAGGAAATTAACCTGACACTGCAGCACAGCCGTAATCATATTCATTCATGATCATGGACGCCGGATCCCAATAATCTCGGTCAATAATTTACAAGAAATGAATGACACTCCTTACCGTCGCCAAGCGAGGCCCCTCTGGCAAGTACTGCACCAGAGGCAATAATAAAATGACAGATGTGAAGTAACGGCCAGCTGATGTGAAGATATATATATATTCGTTCAGAGACTTGCTGTAAATCCAGTGGTAATAGGCTCACAAATCAGGGTGCAGATACCAACTGCCTGCAGCTTGGAAACCCAGTCTCAAGTCAACTCAGCAGAGCCAAAATATGGAGGGGAGAAACAGGGAGGATTAGTCAACAAGACTATACAAAAATACCACTGGAGTGAGGAGGCCCCTACTAACAAGAAGGCGAACTAACCATGAACTTTACAGCCTTCGAAAAAATGAAAGAGGAACTTAAAAACTAACCTAAGTAAGCTAATACATTATAAAAAACCTAAGGCTTACTTACACCTCCTCACCCAGAGAAAAAAAAAAATTTCCAAGACAAAAGTGCAAAATTCAAGACAAAAATGCGAATATTTACGTTAAAAGTTAAGGGAATCAAGTATACAATATACACACTTGAAATATAATATAAACAACAAACAAATCTATTAAAAATTTTAACAAATATAAAGTATCACTAACACCATACACCAAATAATTGCATACACCAAATAATTGAACCAAGTCCCTCATCTAGGACTAAAATCATAAGACCAACCTGTATTAATAATTGATTATCACCATATGGGATCACCTAGGTTGCAAGAGGAGAGGGAGTGGCAAAAAAAAAAAAATATATATATGCTACAAAACCAAATTGTCCTACATCAATCACCAACAAAATATAGTGTCCAAATAAAGGATTCATTACCTGGGTAACTTTCAAATACTTATACTAACAGGTGACATTCTTAATGCCTCATAGGCTACCTTAAATATACACCACATCCTTCGTCAAATATGAATAGTACACCATTTTGCTGTTCACACCAGACTGGCAAGGTATGTGAAGGGAAAGGAGGTTCTTCCCTTGTGAATTGTTCAAAGCCACGAAGGTATTATGATTTAATGTCCCGAAAATATCATACACCTTAGCTGTACTTTTTCACGGCACAACCCTCATAGCACCCGCACATTAACCTTTCACCCAAGTGTCTTGAACACAAAATGTTACAGCACTAACACAGCACTTTTTGTTTACGCACTATTACTAATGCTTTGGAGTCCACACTCTCCTGACAAAGTGGTGTATAAACAAATCAGTCTGTCACAAAAATCTTAACCTAATTTACATACCCAACTAACGTAATAAATACCATCACCTGAAACATATGGAGTCCAATATAGGATCATTCATAAATTCCTAAACCACCACACAACCAGATAATTTTGACAAAACCTCAGTTTTAAGCATAATTCAACAAAAAAAAAAAAAAAACACCAGTTCATTATAAACTTCACCACCTCCACAAGCAATTAAAGACAGATATAATTAACCTATAAAATAACAGCTGCATGCATCAACGAACAATAATAATCTTACATTTGGTCAACATCCATCTATCATATCAAATCATAATCAACCGTCAATACTACGTCCAACATTGGAGTGTTACATTACATAATCTGTTCAACCAAATAAAAGAAACCATATATAAATAATTATTAATACTCAAACAGTTACCACGAGTGACAGAACTCAACAACAGGTGAAGAAAAACCCTTATAATTATCTCGTTCGCACTTACTCTGCCAGCCGGGACAATGCATCGGCCACCATATTCTCTTTACCCGGGATATGCTTAAACTCTAGATCGAATTCTTGGACCAAAATACTCCAACGCATCAATCTCGGATTCTTATTTTTGTACCGATTCAAGAACGTTAATGGATTATGGTCCGTACAAACTTCAATGGGCCCACCTGAAGATGAGAGATAGACATTAAAATAAGTTAACGCTAAGATCAAGGCCAAAGTCTCCTCCTCGATAGTGGATTATTTCCTTTGAGGCAAAGCGAGCTTTTTAGAAAAATACGCCACCGGGTGGACGATACCATTTTCGTCAGCTTGACTCAATACAGCACCAACCCCCACATCACTCGCATCAGTGGTAAGCTGAAATGGAGCGTCAAAATTGGGAGCTGTTAACAAAGGCCGACTAATGAGGACCAGTTTTATCCTCTCTAATGCACCCTGAGCCTCCTTACTCCAAACAAATTTAACATTTTTCTTCAATAAAGCAGTAAGAGGTTCCGCAATGTCTGAAAAACTGCGAATGAATCTGCGATAATAGCTTGCCATCCCTAATACCCTTCGCAAATCTTTCCTACATTTAGGAACCTCTACTTTACGAATGGCCTCAATGTTAGCCTCCTTGGGAGCCACCATACCTGCTCCTATCTCATGTCCAAGATATACCACCGTTGCTTTTGCAAAATCCGACTTCCTTAAATTAATAACCAGGCCTGCTTTCCTAAGTACTTTGAATAAGGCCTCAATTCTCTTCAGGTGCAACTGCCAGTCGTCGCTAAAAATAACCAAGTCATCGATATACACCACACACCCCTCTAGACCACTAACCAACGAATTCATAAGTCTCTGAAAGGTGGCAGCAGCGTTTATCATCCCAAAGGGCATTACCTTACACTGAAATAACCCCTGTTGGGTTACAAAAGCCGAAACACTTCTGGCCCTTTCCGACAAAGGCACCTGCCAATATCCCTTTAATAAATCAAATTTTGTAATGTATTTAGCCCGACCCATGCGATCAATGCAATCTTCCACACGAGGCAATGGAAAACTATCAGCCTTGGTCACCTCATTAAGCTTCCTATAATCGAAACAAAGACGATAGTCTCCGTCCGATTTCTTCACCAACACAACCGGAGATGACCAAGGACTACAACTCGGTTCTATTAAATTATGCTTCAGCATATACTCAACGTCTCTAGCAACAATCTCATTCTTTTTTGGGTTCAACCTATAAGGAGCCTGCTTCACGGGCGTGGCGTCCCCTACGTCCACGTCATGCTGCAAGATCGTGGTCTTGCCGGGCACATTAGAAAACAAGTCCTTATATTTTAAAACCAAATTTCTCAAGGATTGTTGCTCATCTTTACCCAAGTGACCCAACATCTGAGGTAAATTTTCTAAAGCCTCGACATTACCTGCCAGCCATTCACTATCTTTCAAGTCCCTGTCCTCTGAAAAAGAATCATTATTGTGCTCATCTGAAAAAGAAGCATTATAACCGACCAAGTCATTTCTACCGTCACAAAGAGTCGCAATTGGCCTAACCTTCTCTTTTTCATGGAAAGCTTTCATCATATTTATATGTACCAATTGATGAGGCCTTCTCCTATCGGGGGTTTCCACCAAGAAGTTAACATTATTTACCTTCTTCAATACCTTCCATGGTCCCTGGAAAGTAGCTTTGAGAGAATTACCTGGGATAGGTAACAGAACCAGTACCTTCTGTCCTACGTCGAAGTCCCGGGTCACAGTCTCTGTCAAAATAAAATTTCATTTTCTTCTGACTTTTCAACAAATTCTCACCTGCAAAAGACCAAGACCTGGTTAATTTAGCATTCAAATTATTAAGGTAATCAATCAAATTCAAATCAGGGGCATCTCCCTCCCAAGCCTCTCTCACCATATCCAGCGGACCCCTTACAGAATGTCCAAAAATCAAATTAAAAGGAGAGAGACCGAGAGATTGACCAGGAATAGAGCGGAAAGCGAATAAGAGGAATGGAAGGTTTTTATCCCATTCAGCCCCATTCCCAATACAATATTTCTTTAACATGCTTTTCATAGTTTGGTGAAAACGTTCCAAAGCACCCTGTGACTCTGGATGATAAGGTGAGGAAGTTACATGTTTAATGCCCAATTCAGTCATTTTCTGCATAAAATAAAGACTCGTGAAGTTAGTACCGCAGTCGGACTGAACTACCTTCGGGAGACCAAATTTTGAAAAGAAACCTATTAATGCCTCTACAATCTTTTCACTCCTTATGGACCGCAAGGGGATTGCCTCGGGGTACCGAGACATACGATCCATAATAGTGAAAATATACTCATTTCCACTCTTTGACTTTGGGAGAGGACCAACAACATCAATTAACACTTCCCGAAAAGGTTCAGACACAACTGGGATAGGTATTAATGGAGCCTTTGGAATAGGTAGGTTAGGTTTGCCGACTCTCTGACAAACCTCGCAACTATTAACAAATTTTTTAACATCACCTTTCAGCTTGGGCCAAAAGAAATTATTCAATAACCTACCGACTGTTTTGTGAATACCAAAATGTCCCGCCATCACATTCTCGTGAGCTAATGACATCAACTCATGACGGTAACATTCAGGAACCACAATCTGTCGAATAATTCCGTAATCCTCCCCCGAGGCATGCATTGGTCTACTTACTCTATATAATATGCTATTAATTACCTTAAACATAGGAACTGTCACGTTTGTTATCTCACCAGACTCAATAGGGAGACTACCAAACTCCTTTTTCTGAGCCGAAACAAGTTCTTGAACCGTCCAATTGGGTTTTAATCTAACACTACTACTACTGTCTACAGATACATCACTACGTCCTAAACTACTCAAATCAACGTCGACTGTTGACTCTGCAGCGTCAACAGCCTTTGCCTTAGCACGAGTGACTACCCTTACTTCCACATCCGGATTAATCACAATTGGCACATTTTTATTTTCATACACAATCTCATTTCCGAGAACCACATCCACCTTTTTAATCGGAAATTTATCAACAATAGCCAAACGGATATTCCCCGAAAAATAAGGACAACTAAGATGAAATAGACCAATTGGATAAGATTTTACCGTGTCCGGAAAACCACTCAAAATAACAAACTCCCGATTCTCATACACAAAATCATTCGGGACCGAATCTCTAAGAATTAATGATTGCGCGGCTCCGGTATCACGTAAAATATTCACTTTTTTCCCTTGGCCTTCACCATCCAGCGAGACTTCACCCACGGCCAGAAAATCACCGAAGGAGCTAGCAGTCTCTGACTTTCTTAGTCATTGAGTCGGAGAGGGCAGAGCTCCACCCTGACTAGCACTTTTCTCAACCGCCATCACCGGATTACCTTTACTGTTACATACCTTTTTCCAAGCATAACACATTCTTTTGGTATGACCCCTCTTGTTACAGAAAAAACACGTCAAATGCCTCAGCTTTTGTGGATCATAAACACCCGACTCACCAAGTCTTGTTATTTTGCGAGTAACACACCTTTGATTGGCCATTCGGAGAAACCTTATTTGATTGAACATTCTGAGAACCCTTATTTAACTGAACATTCTGAGAAACATTCTTTTGGTTATTAAAATTACCAGATCTCCCAGAACAACCCCAACGTGGTTTTTCCTTAAATACAGTCTCTTTCATAGTATCTTTATGAGATAAAAAATACTCATCTGATGCCACAGCAACCTCCTGAAGGGAATCTAATTTCAACTCCTCCAAATGAACCTTCAAACGGTCAGGAGTACACCTTTTAAACTCTTCAACCAACAGCAACTGCTTTAGCTTATCAAAATTGTCCACCTCTTTAGATTTCAACCAATCAGTAGCATATTGCTCTTTACTCCTTGCAAATTCTACGAAAGTCTGATTTTCATTTTTACTCAAATTACGGAACCTTTGCCGATAGGCCTCCGGCACGAGCTCATATGCCTTCAACACTATCGCCTTTACACTCTCATGATCCGAGGAGATCTTCTTCCAAAGCTACATATACCTTTTGGGCTTTCCCAATCAATTTACTCTGGATAAGGGTAGTCCATAATCCAATAGGCCATTCTAACCTGTTAGCAATTCTTTCGAATGACATAAAAAACTCTGCAACATTATCTTCCTGAAGTTCGGGACAAACTTCAAAGCCTGAGCTAAATTTGAGAAGGAGGAGGAAGCCTCAACACGAGAAGGAGACCCTGGTGACCCTGGCGCTTGCAAAGCCAACTTAGCTAACTCATG
>NC_090742.1:120771413-120778913 GCF_036898095.1 Palaemon carinicauda | reverse complement strand
TACCAATCAAATGGCGGGTACTTCAGCGTGATAAGACTGTATATTATTATTATTATTATTATTATTATTATTATTATTATTATTATTATTATTATTATTATTATTATTATTATTAAGCAGAGTACTACCAGCCCAATGGATCTAAAAGGGAAAGTTGCCCAGTGAAGAAAGGAAATAGCAAATAAGCCATATATTAGTAAAGAATAAGAAAATATAATATAGTTTAAGATCTGTACCAACTTTGAAATAGATCACACGTATAAAAACTACAAAACCAGATTTATGTTAACCTTTTTGAATTTCTGAGGTGTTCCTATGATTTTGCTGGTAGATTTTACCGGCGAGACAGTCGAATAATTGTTCCGGTTTTCATGAAATATCAGATATAAGGTTTTATATGTCAACATCCAATTATTATTATTATTATTATTATTATTATTATTATTATTATTATTATTATTATTATTATTATTTTTATTATTAGCCAAGCTAAAACCCTAGCTGAAAAAGCAAGATGCCATAAGCCCAAGGGGTCCAACAGGGAAAAATAGCCCAGTGAGGAAAGAAAATAACGAAATAAATAAATGAGGAGAACAAGTTAACAATAAAGCATTCTAAAAACAGTTACAACGTCAAAACAGATATGTCCTATATAAACTATAACAAGACTCATATCAGCCTGGTCAACATAAAAACAATCTTGATAATGAGCTATGCAGTTTAGTTCTACAAGAATTTAACCGCCCTATGCTAAGTAACTTACTCAAATACTTCATTAGAATTATATTTTTCTTCATTATTAAAATATCAAATGATATTTTAGAAATAATAAGGGAATAACAGATTGCCATATTAAGGAAGAAGGGGAACTTCATAACCTGTCCCTTCTTGACTCTTCATTAAACATATCAGTTAACTACAATACATTAAAATACATAATTTTCCTTGTATATATAATAAAAAAATAAACCCAAAATATACGAAAAGAGAATTTATTCTTAGCTTTGGAATGGATCATATCCCTTCCTCTTCAAAAAAAAAAAAAAAAAATTAATTTGTATTATTTTTCTTAGGATGCTTTTTGTACCTGTTTTTGAAATTTTATAGCTACCGTATTTTTCTGAAGAGGAAGGAGATGGTCCCTCTGAAAGCTTAAGGAAATTTATTATTAGCTTTCGAATGGATCATATCCTTTCCTTTCCAAAAAACAAATTGTTATAATTTTTATTATTTTTCTCAAGAAATTGTTTTTACCTCCCTCTGAAAGCTAAGAATAAATTTCCTTTTGTACACTGTAGGTTTATTTTACTTATAAACTATCTTTTACCGAACAGAAAGCCGAACTTGTAAGCGACTTATGTCAGTTCGAAAAAGCCAAGTTCTGTCAGGTCAAGGTTCCTCTTCCTTCTGGATCGGAGGTTCTCGATGTCGGGGTCCCCCTGTATGTGGGGTCTTAACGACCCCCCCCCCCCCACACACACACACTATCAAGACTACAGCTGGCCTCATCCTATCACTAGAATATCCTTCGCTGGATGCTTGAGAAATCTGCGGGTCAACGGCGAGGTAAGATATAAATATAATATTTCGTTCTCATATTCCGTATTTTGTGAAATTTCTCTCTTATTTTCTTCTTGTTTCTGACAGTTGCCTTGAAATGTATCCTCCATTCCTATTAAATATATTTAACTGTAATATATGCAAAACAGAGTTTGATTTTTTTCTGGAAGTGTGAGATGTTCGGGCAAAAATATTTCTATTTTATAAACGATTTTAGTTTATTGATTTTCATTACAGGAAACTCCTTCTTTAAATATTTTAGACTCCAGTGATGGGTATTTTTTTTATATATTTACCACAAGCTATAAAATCAATCATCATATCATCCAATATTTCTTTGAATAATATGCAAATTATATTTGATTCCATTTTTTCTAACAAAGCTTCGAGACTTGGGAGACGGGGTTCTGGGCGAGGATAGTAAGCCTGGCTACACTAAGGGGGATCAGTGTGAAGAGAAAGGGAGCCCGTGTCCTCTGAATGCCAGTCAAGTGCACTTGCAATGTACATTACTTCAACCCTGAACCGTATGACTACGAACATTTAAAGATTTCAAGGCCACGTATGAATGACAAGGGACAGCAATATTGCCCTAGTGAGTAGGACATGCCCTAGAGACTGACCATCTACAAATATAACCAGCGCTATACACCCTTTCCATTCAAGCTAGGACCAGGGAGGGCCAGGCAATGGCGGCTGATGACTCTGGAGGTACACCTCCAATAGGCTCCCTCAAACACCCCCCCCCCCCCCCAACCTTAGCTTATAAAGATGATGAGCTTGCAGCCACTTAAGGAACTAACGAGTTTGAGCGAGACTCGAACCCCAGTCCGGTGATCAAAATGCAGGGACAAAATGCAGGGACGTTATCAAATAGGCCACCAAAACCTGTAAACATTTCCCTTTTTTGAGATAGTAACAGGCAGATCATATTTATATTTCATTTAGAAAAATAAAATGAGTCGCTTTGAGGTGTGAACTGACATACTATCTGAGATGCATATGCACTTTTTCATGTAATCAATGCATTTAGTATGCTTTATTTTGATTATTATCCACTTGACTAATGCTTCTGATACAATGATCGATTAAACATAACGAAAAATCTAGTAAAACGAAATTTCTATATCAGACTAGTGACTTATTTTTTAATGCATATATGTTTTTCCTTCTTAATTCTGTTATCATATTATCCTAAGAAGTTAGATGACTGTAAGAACTTACATATATTTTGAAATAGTTCTTTGACATTCTATAATTCTGGTTGAATGCAAAAAATTCAGGACGTGATGGTGAAAGAAAACTTGATCATCAAATAAAACATTTTATATATACCGAGGGAATATGATAACAAATTTATGTATTAGTGACGTATGCTTATGAAAAAGTTTTCATAAAAATAAAGTTTATCTTATAAGGAAAGATAATCAACAAAAATCATGTTTATCAAATGAAGTATGCACATGAAACTGATTTCCTATATAAATTTGTTCTTATTTTATAAGGAATAATGATCCCTTAAAATCGCGTTTATCAAGAGAATTAATAGAAAAATATTGGGCTAGAATCGTATTTATTTACAATTTAAGATTAATCATGTATGATGAATAATCCTATAATGTAAAATAAAAACAGAATCATGATGAATAAATCGATATAAAAGTTTTCGTTTCCCGTTACAGATGTGAAACCAATGATTTGGGTGACCCTGTTTGCGAGTGCAATTTGGGTTGGACAACACACTCTCGCAACCAGAAAACCCAACCAGCTTTGTTCAATGAAAACAGCTATGTCAGAGTTGCATTATCTTTGACTCCAGCCCCAAATACCACAACGCTTCGTTTACGGTCAGCAGGATTTTTCATTTTCCCCATTTTGATGTCTCCAATGTGAAAGCAATTTTGACTCGCTTATTATTTAGTTGATGAACGTGTTGGTGGTTATAGTTAGATTAAAACGATGATAAGCGCAATGGAAATAATAAATAATAATTTATGTTTATTTCTCTCTCTCTCTCTCTCTCTCTCTCTCTCTCTCTCTCTCTCTCTCTCTCTCTCTCTCTCTCTCTCTCTCTCTCTCTCTCTTTCTCTTAGTTCCCTGCACACTCTTGTACACATATTTACATGGAAGCTTTGCAATCTCTCTCTCTCTCTCTCTCTCTCTCTCTCTCTCTCTCTCTCTCTCTCTCTCTCTCTCTCTCTCTCTCTCTCTCTAAACTAAACTGAGCAAAAAGTTTCTTTTATAGAGTATGATGAAAGCTAAAAACGTATCCAGTAACTATGCAATGCAAATTTACTTTATTAAGCATAACTAAACTAATAAAAAAAAATTTATTTTTTGAGTTATTTAGAGGCCGGTGACTAGAGGAGCTTTAATCGACTTTTCCATTCCTACGTTACCAGTCGACGTTTTTAATTAATTTCATAAAACCATTGTCTAGTATGGGTGTGTGCACTATCCTACAGCTTCAATTTGAAATATAAAGTTTTGCTATGCTTACCAAGCACTAAGCTCTGCGAATGGCTGAAAGTATAAATGGGGTTATTGGGTATGGCACATTCTGTTATAGAAAAATATTGACATCCCTCAGAATCATATGAATTTACGCATGTCTTTCTTTTTGTAAACCATGCAACTAAGTAATATGAAATTGGGTGGAACTAGAATATCTTCAATTCAATTCCCATACATCTTGAGTCAGAGTTATAGTATAATGTGGTTCTATGGTTCTATTGGAATTTTTAAATTTTTCCTTCCTACAAAACCTCTTTAAGGTATATATATATATATATATATATATATATATATATATATATATATATATATATATATATATATATATATATATATGTATGTATGTATATGTATGTATGTATATATATTCATCACGTGTAAGCTTTCGTGATTTCTACACCTACACACATAGTCCGTGGGCTGAGGGGGCTCACCTTGCACCCCCCCTTAAAATTGACAAAAGTGCATTTAGGTTGTAGCTTTTGATCCATATTTTAATTTTTTTAATGTTCCCATTGAAAAAATAGGGACGCACTACCACTTCTGGGTCACTTTCTTCGATGACATCATCGAATTTTGCTGCTGCCAGTTTTGGGGTAGGGGAAACCAAATTAGACATAACTCCGGACTGAATGGTCAGAGAAAGATAAATGACATATCAAAATGTTTGCTTTGGGCCTCTCTAACAGATAAAATAGACAATTTGTAATTATGTTTAATAATTAGGTCACCAAAGGTCAAAAGGTCACCAAATTTGGGGTCAAGTGAAAATTTTAGGCACCTCCATAAATGTAACCCCAGGACCAGCCAGACCAATATCTAATAACTTTTTCTGCCTTATTTCATCTCTAGAGACCTCAAGAAATAGAATGATACCCATTAATTGTACTTATTGGCCAAATCATGGAAATGAGATGTTATGTAAAAAAGTCAATTTTCAAATTTGTCGTTTTTTAGCCTCAAAATCGTGAAAACTGATAAAGCTCCTAACTCTTCTTACAGAGGAGCTACGGAAATTATTTTGGTGTGTTTTCTCAGGTTTTGGGGTCAGAGAATCCAAAAAAAGCATTCTCAACAATGTCAGCTAATTACATCATGCTGAAATTCAAGATGGCTGCCACTCTGGACGCCGTAATTTTGACTTGGCTATAACTCCTCCATGAATGCTGCAAGAGAGATAATATTCATGTCCTCACCCACGTTCTTAAGATTACAGCATACAATAAAGGCAGTCTCAACAAGTCTGTCAGTGAATTTGGGGAAAGTAACATAAATCAACAACAGAAATGCTTTATTTGAAGGTTACGAAAATCATGAATGAAATAAATAAAACTGTACATGAATGTACAATATACTCATATGATGCAAGACCTCATTGGGAAAATTCACTCTGTGTTGCTTTGGACTACAGGAAAAAGTCACCCTATGCAAGGTATAAAGTTTGATAGTCTACTTGGGTACCTTTGGGTCCACTTTTGATTAATGGAAAGGCAATTATTGGAAATATCTTGTGATACAAGGGAGGTCCTTGGTCCTTCGATCCTGAAATCTACCATCTTGTTACTTGAAACTTTCTTAGTCCAAGTCAGACCCACTATCATCACTTTCATAGTCATCATCAAAATTTCCTTCACTTTCATTGTTTTCATCTAGGCTTTCATCATCAGACGTCTCATCATCGTCCATCGTCTCAAGTATATCAGCCATACTTGTAGGAAGAGCAGTTCCCTTGAACCAACAGGGATCTAGATTTCCATCCTTCATTATCCAACCATGATCCACAGCTGGATGAGGGACCAGACCTCAGGTTTGGGATAATGGGCACGCTTCCATATAGCAACCTGATAGCTCACCTCCTGATATGCTCATTTAGACACTCTTGGTGGCTGAAGAGATGAAAGATCAACATTCTTCTTTGAATCCAGTGACTGCCCACTGCACTTTAACTCGAGTATTTGGTATCGAAGCTGGTCAACTTCCTTTGTCTTAGTTTTGGCAGAATACATGGTGCAGGTGAAATCCTCAAGAGCAAGGAATATTTCATCGGTTACCTCCCATGACTCCCTTAGGCAACTGAAGACTTCTTGGTACTTTGGGCATTTCTGTAAAACTCGCAGCGGTTTTAACTTGACAATTCCTTTAAAGGAACTGGTCATATTGCATCTACTGAATGCATGTAGACCAAGGAAAGCAGACCAAGGAGAGAGGCACAGTAAGTTGGTTGATTTCAATTCTAAGTACAAAATACCTGAATTCGACAGGTATAAGTATAGTAGAATTGTCATTGACTTTTATCTTCCTTCGTGGCCGAATGGGTTAGTCACTGTCTATATAAGCTTGCCGACCAGGGTTCGATTCCCGGCCGGAGCCAAGCTCTTGTCTTTGTGAGATTTCGCCTGGGGCTCTGATCCCGAGGTCGTTAAGAGAATCCAGACATTAATATATCAAAATATATATGGCTTATTTGAATATGAAAAACACGTAAAAATGTGCAAAATTTATCATAAATTGAATGCCAAGTAACAAACTACCAATTAGCTACGATGGTGAAGATGGGTTGATTTCAATTCTAAGTACAAAATACCTGAATTCGACAGGTATAAGTATAGTAGAATTGTCATTGACTTTTATCTTCCTTCGTGGCCGAATGGGTTAGTCACTGTCTATATAAGCTTGCCGACCAGGGTTCGATTCCCGGCCGGAGCCAAGCTCTTGTCTTTGTGAGATTTCGCCTGGGGCTCTGATCCCGAGGTCGTTAAGAGAATCCAGACATTAATATATCAAAATATATATGGCTTATTTGAATATGAAAAACACGTAAAAATGTGCAAAATTTATCATAAATTGAATGCCAAGTAACAAACTACCAATTAGCTACGATGGTGAAGATGGGTTGATTTCAATTCTAAGTGCAAAATGCCTGAATTCGACAGGTATAAGTATAGTAGAATTGTCATTGACTTTTATCTTCCTTCGTGGCCGAATGGGTTAGTCACTGTCTATATAAGCTTGCCGACCAGGGTTCGATTCCCGGCCGGAGCCAAGCTCTTGTCTTTGTGAGATTTCGCCTGGGGCTCTGATCCCGAGGTCGTTAAGAGAATCCAGACATTAATATATCAAAATATATATGGCTTATTTGAATATGAAAAACACGTAAAAATGTGCAAAATTTATCATAAATTGAATGCCAAGTAACAAACTACCAATTAGCTACAATGGTGAAGATGGGTTAATTTCAATTCTAAGTACAAAATACCTGAATTCGACAGGTATAAGTATAGTAGAATTGTCATTGACTTTTATCTTCCTTCGTGGCCGAATGGGTTAGTCACTGTCAATATAAGCTTGCCGACCAGGGTTCGATTCCCGGCCGGAGCCAAGCTCTTGTCTTTGTGAGATTTCGCCTGGGGCTCTGATCCCGAGGTC
>NC_090742.1:120767967-120770913 GCF_036898095.1 Palaemon carinicauda | reverse complement strand
AGAGAGAGAGAGAGAGAGAGAAAGAGGGGGGGGGGCGGTAATTATAGTCTATTCTTTTTTGTGAGGCATATTTACACCCACTCGCAGGGTTGCCCTTTTAGCTCGGAAAAGTTTCCTGCTCGCTGATTGGTTGGACGAGATAATTCTATCCAATCAGATAGCAGGAAACTTTTCCGAGCTAAAAGGGCACCACTGCGTGTCAGTGCAAATACACCACATTAAAAAAAATCAGCATAGTTTAGTGATTGTAGCAAGTTTGACTCGGAATAACAGGTTTATTGTTTAATATTTTTTAGATTGTTGAAGATTGTAGCTGATGTCTTTACTGATTTTCAAATTTGCCTAAAGAGACTCAAATTATTCTTATTTATTCATCACATTATTCATCAACTATACTTTCTCCTGTTTAGTCTTCTTCTCAGTGAAGGCAGTTGTTCTTAATTTTTGTTTTTTATTGCTGATTATGGAATCTATTTCTACATAAATTTGACACATACATTTAAAGCTTCCAAATGCCCAGATGATACTGTTGAATAATGATGATCTTCTAGAAAAATCGTTTGATGAATTGCTTTATTAGCTTATATCCGCAATTTTTATAAAATAAATAATGTAAATTAAGAAGAACGAGCCATACATGGATTGACAAATATATATATATATATATATATATATATATATATAATATATATATATATATATATATATATATATATATATATATATATGTATGTATATATATATATATATATATATATATATATATATATATATATATATATATGTATGCATGTATATATATATATATATATATATATATATATATATATATATATATATATATATATATATATATATATATATATATATATATATATATATATATAAAGATCTTCTATAATAAAAGTAACGTAAGAGAAATACTTATTCATTATTTGCTTAAATGATTTAGTAGCCTTCCTCACTGACTTAAAATGCTCTATGTGTCTACAAAATTATTAATTCATAAGTTGTCTTATAAACATCATGACCAAAAAAGTTCAAAGTACCGGAAAACGTTTATAAATGTAAAAAGGTTATTATGGCATAATCATCCATAATATATATATATATATATATATATATATATATATATATATATATATATATATATATATATATATATATATATATATATATATATATATATATATTTATATATATATATATATATATAAATATTTATATATATATATATATATATATATATATATATATATATATATATATATATATAATTATATCTCCCTATATATATATATATATATATATATATATATATATATATATATATATATATATATATATATATATATATTTAAACAGACATTTACTCTTTATTATATAGGACAGATATTTTGGTATTTATCCTACGAACTAGCGTAGATAGACCATTCTAAAAATCATAGCTTGTTTTGCTCCCGCTAGAATGGTAAAACAACGGTGATACAGAATCCATGATAATACAATCGACAATGTGGTTTACAATTACCAGATATTATGTTGAAAGAACCATCATTTTGAAACGCTTAATATTTCTCTCCTGCTGTTTTTGGAAAAATCTTTCTGAACTCAGGTTGATGAAGCTGAAAAAAGGTGTTAACTGAAGGACGCTAATTGGATCTCAAAACCTGTTTCGCATAGTATCTCACTAAATAATTTTGCCAATTTTTTGTCGATCTGGTTGACAAAAGGATCATGTTAAAGTTTATTTCTCGTTAGTCATACATGTGTTATGCTGTGTGTGCTATCAGTTCTTCTTAGTTAATTCTATATTATAATTCACTTATTAATTTTCGCATTTTGCTAGCTTTCCTTATGTTGCACTCTAATTTCCCTTTTAGGGTACACTTTGGCATAGGAATAATTAAGATAAAAATAACTAATTATCACCAGCCAATAAACAATAGATTTCCAAAAATTAAGAAGCAAATCTTCTACCATTAGTACGATAGTTTTAAGTAGGAATATTTACCGTTAGAATAATAAGGTTACTAATTTGTTGAAGCATACTGATCAAATGGTAAAACCTTGAAAAAATAATGATCATGGAAACATCGATAGAAAAAGAAGTAGAAACAATCAATGGCTACTGTGACGGGAGCGGAAGAGGAATTTCTACAAAAAAACAGCTTCCGAACAAATTACTAAATAAAGAAACAACACAGACATTTATAGACCCTAATGGGTCACATGATAGTGACAATTATTTGTTTACATTCAACGGTTTTTGTCAATGTCGTTGACATTGGCATAAAATTATACAGCATCGGAATGATGATATCGTTTTAATTAGTTTGGTACATTCAACGACTTTTTGACCTGGAGTCCGATGACGTTTGCGGTTCTAGAAGAAAACGTAGATAGGGCTTCCTTTTTTTTTTTTTTTTTTTTTTTTTTTTTTTTTTTTTTTTTTTTTTTTTTTTTTTTTGTGTGTGTGTGTTGCTTGATGCACATGCATTTCACTATGTTTTTCTAATCTTTTGAAGGGAATCAAAATTTACTTTTTCAGGTTTTCAACAAACGTGCGAACACATACGCCCATACACATAAGAGAGAGAGAGAGAGAGAGAGAGAGAGAGAGAGAGAGAGAGAGAGAGAGAGAGAGAGAGAGCACTCAGTTTAAAGACAAATATATACGGTAGATTATATCCCAAGTCTAATTTGAAGACATAATAATAAATGATTCAGTATAGCGCAGAAGACAAAGTTATTTAAATATAATTCTCTGTTACCTTTGATTTCTCTCATACGTTGAAAAAAATATTGTTATCAAGAATCTTACAATTAATCAGCGTATGCGAGTCGTAAAACTAAATAATATGTATCACTTCATAATTCTCTTGCTTGCCAGTATATCCACTTGCCTACCTGGTTGATTTTCTTCATTTATTTCTTCCATAAATA
>NC_090742.1:120760467-120762967 GCF_036898095.1 Palaemon carinicauda | reverse complement strand
AAGGTTTATTTTATAAATGATTTACACTCTGGAACGGCCTTATCAACAAAGTCAAATTTGCGGATGGATGGCGCTACAGAAATATGACCATTTTCTTTTTCCTAATCAATTTGTCTATGTTGATTATGGTAATTATATGAACATCAATTTACACCATAGTCATACAGCATTTAGCGTATAACTATTACTTTTTAAATGGTTTGAATATGCAGCGCTGTCCCAAACTCGTCAGACCAACCTTAATTGTGATGATGATTGTTACCTGGGTCATTTGTACAGGGCTATGACTTAATATCCACATGTTGTAATAAGCAAAGGAAATATTAAACACTTTTATAAGTAAGCCTAAGTTGCTTTCGATAGCATATAAAAAGTTCAAACTATTTTCTGATAAAAATATCCATTTATAATAAACAAACAATCGTTGGACAATTTACCAACTACTAATTCTCTAGCCTCTATCATCCCACCACACTTTCTTGACACCCTTGGTCGTCAAATAAATATAAATACATCTCTATTATCAAAATTCAATTTTCACATTTAGCTCTTGTTTTGCAAATAAATTCTGGGCTTTTTTATGGCTGGTCCACCAAGGTTGAAAGGATTTCATTTGAATAAATGGAGTGTTTTAGCGAAAGAATTTCTCAATACCGATTGTAAATTTGCTGATTCGAATCACTGCTAGTATTGGGCGGATGTTCATCGAAGTTTTTTGTGACACTAAAATTTACTTGAACCTTTGTATAACAATGAGCAATGTCATCTATTAAAATTTCTTTCAATAAGTAATTAGGATTGGTTGATTAACATAACTAACTGATAAATATAACTTTTTATGGTTTATTCTTATTAATATCTATTCGACTGGGAAATTGATAATATCATTAAATCTACTTTTCCTAAGGACTACTCTTTATTATCAAAACCAAAGTACTTTAATTAATATCTTGTAGAAGCTGAAACAGATTTATAATATCTTATTACGACCCTACCCAGAAATTAATTATTATATTGTTAGAATCTCATATTTTCCTTATAAGCTGGGATAAGGCTTACAGAATGTTGTTATATATTTAAATGAAAAAAAAAGATATAATAAACGCACAACGAGAAAATTGAGCCTATAGTTACTATTTTCCGAAATAAAGATAATCAATTATAGATTATAAAACCTGAAATATTCATTTGTCTTAACGGAAGCTCTTGGACTAGGTCACTCCTTTTTTATCAAAGAAAAATCTTTTGAATACTTAATTAAACTGTATTGAATGTACCTAATTAACTAGTGTATATATAAATAAATAAATATATATATATATATATATATATATATATATATATATATATATATATATATATATATATATATATATATATATATATATATATATATATATATATATGTGTGTGTGTGTGTGTGTATATGTGCATATATGTGTATATATGTATATATATGTATATATAAATGTGTATGTATATATATATATATATATATATATATATATATATATATATATATATATATATATATATATATATATATATATCAATGCTGAAATAATTATGCAGCTGGTCTTTTGAAACAAACTATCTAAACCTATGATTTAATGTCGTTTTTTTATATAAACCTTACAAATTTTTTGTGGTATAGGCAAGCAAAATTCGAACACTGATTAACAATGTATTTGTCTTTTCCTCTTTTTTATTTTATTTTTGTATTTTTTTTTTTTTTTTTTTTTTTTTTTTTTATTGCTCACGAATGGCAGACACAAGACGCAGTGCCATTGCCCCAGCAATGAGGATAATTCCCTAGCTACTGACCATATATATACATATGATCAGCGCCCAACTTCCATCTCCAATCAAGCTAGGCCCAGGGAGAGCCAAGCAATGTATATCAATGCTTATAGACCTATAGGCTCCCCTAAACCCCACATCACTAGCTCAAAAGGATGGTGAGGTTGCAGTGACCAAAACCTAACGAGTTTGAGTGAAACTCGAACCCCAGTCCGGCGACCACTGGGCAAGGACGTTACTAACAGCCTACCGCAACATTTATTGAGTGTTGCCTTGATATATTTGTATCGGTTGATATTCAGGTACAAATTTAGCTATTCAAGTATGTAGCCTATATATATATATATATATATATATATATATATATATATATATATATATATATATATATATATATATATATATATATATATATATATATATATACATATATATATATATATATATATATATATATATATATATATATATATATATATATATATATATATAGGCTGAAGGTAATAATCTACTCCCTAGTTTGCAATTTGGTTTTCGTATAGGCCTTGGAGCATGTGATGCCCTTCTTACAATCTCCAATGCTGTACAGAAATCCCTTGATTGTGGTCGGGAAGTTCGTATGATTGGCCTTGATTTTAGTGCTGCCTTTGACCGTGTTAATCATGAGGCCCTTGTTTTCAAACTGAAACAGTTGGGAGTG
>NC_090742.1:120747967-120755467 GCF_036898095.1 Palaemon carinicauda | reverse complement strand
ACTACTCTTCTACCCGAGGCTGAGGTGGATATTGCTTGTCCTTATTTTACAGGTAAGGCAAAAGTTGCCGTCTTAGATAAACCATTACCTTGTTACCCTATTCAGATGATTATTGGTAATGATCTTGCAGGATCCTCTGTACTTAAACCTAAATTGATTGTAACAACACCTGAGGTAGTAATCAAAGATGAGCTCTCCAAAAAGCCAGGTAAAATCTCCCAAGTAATCACTAGATCATCTAGTAAAATGTCTAGCACTAATTTTCCTCCCAAGGTAAAGAATGACAGAATAACAGAGGCTCTGGATTTAGTTGATATAAAGAAGGACCAGTTTGCTGTACTCCAACAGAAGGATTCAAGTTTGAAAGCACTCTGGGATAAAGTCGTGGATCCTACTGACAACCCTAAAACTCCATACTTTTATGTGGAGAAAAATATTTTGTTTCGCCATTACAAGTCTCCCAAAGCTCCAACATCTAACTCATGGCATGACTGTTTTCAGGTTGTTTTTCCAGAGCCCTTAAGGAAACCCTTACTTGACCTCGCTCATTCAACAGAATCCCATCTTGGAGTGAATAAAACCTACAAGAGGTTGTTTGAGGATTTTTATTGGCCAGAAATGAGAAAGGACATCAAGGAGTTCATTGCTTCTTGTCACCACTGTCAGATCACTGGTAAGCCTAATGAGAAAATACCTCCAGCACCACTTCAAAGCATTCCAGTACCTAAGTCACCATTTGATAAGGTAATTATTGATTGTATTGGGCCCTTGCCAAAGACTCGCAAGGGTAATGAATACATTTTGACTGTCCTCTGCCCTACCACAAGGTATCCCTTAGCCTTTCCCATTAAAAATATCTGTGCTAAAACCATAGTTGGACAATTGTTGAAAACCTTTACCTTGTTAGGTTTCCCGAGAGAACTACAGTGTGATCAAGGTACCAATTTTACTAGTAATCTTTTCAAGCAAGCTATGTATAAATTTAATATCCATAATGTTTACTCTTCTGCTTATCACCCGCAGACTAATGGTGCCTTGGAGAGAATGCACCAGACTTTAAAAAGTTTGTTACGGAAGTATATCAGTGAAACATCACAGCACTGGGATGAGGACCTCGATCTTCTCATGTATGTACTTAGATGTACACCTCATGATTCCACAGGGGTATCCCCATTTGAACTAATGTTCGGTCGAAAACCAAGAACTATATTAAGTTCGGTAAAGGAGAATATTTTGCAGAGGAAGCCAGAAGAAACTACAAATATTTATCAGTATTTAAAAGAATTAAAAAAGAAATTTACTTACATTTATGATATTGCTACTACTAATTTAGTTTCTTCCCAGCAGAAGATGCAAAACATATACAATAAGAAGGCAAAAATGAGAGAGTTCAAAACTGACGACCAAGTTTTAGTGTATCATCCTATTCCTGGCGCTCCCTTACGAGAAAAATATGCTGGACCTTACAAGATCGTTCATAGGACCTCCAAAGTAAACTACATAATCAGCACTCCAGACCGAAAACGACAAACTCAATTAGTTCATGTAAACCTCCTTAAACCCTATATCACTCCAGTCAAAAAGGTGAGTCCTAATATTGCTTTAGTGATAACCAAAGCTAATACAGAGGTAACAAAGGTACCTAACCTAACAATAGATGAGGAAACTAATGATGGTGATGAAACTAATCTAATTTTATCGTTCAAGGATTTTGCTAATAGTGAAATTTTAAAATCTTTAAGTTCATATCTTTCTCACCTATATGTACCTCAAAAACAGGCATTGAAAAGTCTCTTATTAAAGTTTCCAGACATTAGTACTGATATTCCTAAGTGTAGCTCTACTGTCCACCATGACATATTGCTTGAACCAAATACCACTCCAATCCGTCAACCTTTCTATAGAGCCACAGGTGTTAAACTAGAAACATTGAAGAGGGAAGTTCAGTATTTGTTAGACAATAATTTAGCAGAGCCCAGTACATCGCCTTGGGCTTCACCATGTATATTGGTCCCCAAACCTAATGGGCAATTCAGACTCTGCACGGATTACAGGAAATTAAATAAAGTGACTATTAAAGATTCCTATCCACTTCCTATGGTTAATGACATTCTAGATAATATTAGAAATACCAAATTCTTAACTCAAATAGATTTACTAAAAGGATATTATCAGGTACCACTGACTGATAAAGCTAAGAAAATCTCTTCATTTGTAACACCTTTTGGTCTCTTTTCTTACTTAGTAATGCCCTTTGGACTCTGTAATGCCCCTGCAACGTTCCAGCGCATGATGGCAGAGATAACTAGAGGTCTTAAAGATGTGTTTGCATATCTCGACGACATTGTGATTGCCAGCAAGACCTGGGAAGAACATCTTAGCACCTTGGAAGAACTATTTCAACGCCTGCAAAAAGTCGGGCTGACAATCAACCTTGCTAAAAGTTCTTTCGGTCAAGCTAAAGTAGTTTATCTAGGTCATTGCATTGGTAGTGGGGAAATTATACCTAAAGGGGCTAATATAGACAATATCAAGAACATTCCTATTCCCGCCACCAGACAGCAACTAAAGTCTTTTTTAGGAATGGTTTCTTACTATGCTAAATTCATTAAGAACTTTGCTGTTATTACTGCTCCTCTCTATGCTCTTACTTCCCCTAAGGTAAAGTTTGACTGGACTGAAGAACACTGTCACATTTTTAAACAACTGAAGAGCATATTGGTTTCTAAACCCCTGTTAAGAGCTGCTGATTTTAATAAAGAATTTTTCATGCAGATTGACGCCAGCAATACAGGTTATGGGGCTGTTTTGCTACAGTCTTACTCAGTCGGTACCACAGAAACGCCACCACCACTTCATCATCTCCTTCCCATCGCCTACCACTCTCGCTTCTTCAAAGGAGCTCAAACCAGGTGGGCCACTGTCGAGAAGGAGCTTTATGCCATCATCGCATCGCTACTACACTTCCAACGCTACTTGGAAGGACACCACAGAGTATTAGTATATACCGACCATCGACCACTCATCTTCCTCGAACGCTCTCTCCTCCGAAACAACAAGTTGCTTCGTTGGTCATATATATTGTCGGCCTTCAATCTACAACTTCAGTCAATCGGAGGTACCAACAATCTCATCGCGGACACACTGTCGCGGCTTCCACCACCTTCAACACCACAACCATCTAGTCCCACTATAGTGGGCCCATCTTAGCGGGGGGGACTATGACGAATTGCCACTCTCCCTCTTTGTACATAAATATATTGTATAATTTTATTTTTAACTATGTACCTTTTCTCCATTTGTGTAATATCTCTTTTGCTTCAGCGCAATCTCTTGACCGCGCAATCTATTTCCACTCTATGCTCCTTGCTTTGGTATTTTCACACCTTTCTTTGGATCTTCATTTTTGGTATGAAGTAGGAGTATACTTCCCACTACAAACAGTGACAGTTGTGTTATTTTTATCTTATTTTGCTATTTAGTACCGTAAGCTGTAACTAAAGTGTTAATATTTAATTAATGTCGGTGTTTTGATCACTTGTTTTTGTTATTGTGGATTAATTGGTATTATAATATATATAAATACGTGAGCAGTGTTTCCTTTGTCACCATTTAAGTAATAATGGTTCGTTGGTTAAGTAATAAGATTATTTAAGGTATGTTGAATTCTCCTAAGACCTGAGATATTCCATCACAGAGGTGACAAAATGGGGGCCTGTCCGGGATTTGAGGTTAAAGAATATAAAGACCTTAAAAAGACTGTTTTAGATGCATATGTCATTACTGTGGAAGGCTACAGGCAAACCTTTAGAAACTCTTTCAAGACTCAATCTCAGACTTTTGTAGAATTCTGTAATATAAAGGTAAGACAGTTTAACAAATGGTTGGAGAGAGCTGGTGTTAATGATTTAGACTCTCTTAAAAATCTGATTTTGTTGGAGGAATTTTTGCGTAAAGTTCCCTCTAATATTGCCACTTGTGTACATTTTAAAGGTGAAATTGAAGTGTTAAAAGCAGCTAGCTTAGCTGACGACTATTATCTAATTCACAAGAATAGTAAAGATTCTTCAAAAATTGTCTCATCGCCTAAATCTCATCAGGTTAGTTGTGCTTATTGCAAAAAAGATGGACACTCCATAGAAAATTGTCCCAGTCCAAAATGTCAGAAGTCAGAGGTAAGCACTGATGGTAAGTCCAAGAAATCTAAAGGTGCAGTGACATGTCATGCTTTTGTTCATTCACAGGATCTGGAACCATTTAATGAATTCATGTGTGAGGCTTCACTTAATGATTCGTCTGTCACAGCTCTGAGGGACTCTGCTTCATCCCAGACAATAATTTCGGCTGCCAGTCAAGACAACTTAAAATACACTAAAGAGTACATAGCAGTAAGTGACTTAACCACAACTACTCTTCTACCCGAGGCTGAGGTGGATATTGCTTGTCCTTATTTTACAGGTAAGGCAAAAGTTGCCGTCTTAGATAAACCATTACCTTGTTACCCTATTCAGATGATTATTGGTAATGATCTTGCAGGATCCTCTGTACTTAAACCTAAATTGATTGTAACAACACCTGAGGTAGTAATCAAAGATGAGCTCTCCAAAAAGCCAGGTAAAATCTCCCAAGTAATCACTAGATCATCTAGTAAAATGTCCAGCACTAATTTTCCTCCCAAGGTAAAGAATGACAGAATAACAGAGGCTCTGGATTTAGTTGATATAAAGAAGGACCAGTTTGCTGTACTCCAACAGAAGGATTCAAGTTTGAAAGCACTCTGGGATAAAGTCGTGGATCCTACTGACAACCCTAAAACTCCATACTTTTATGTGGAGAAAAATATTTTGTTTCGCCATTACAAGTCTCCCAAAGCTCCAACATCTAACTCATGGCATGACTGTTTTCAGGTTGTTTTTCCAGAGCCCTTAAGGAAACCCTTACTTGACCTCGCTCATTCAACAGAATCCCATCTTGGAGTGAATAAAACCTACAAGAGGTTGTTTGAGGATTTTTATTGGCCAGAAATGAGAAAGGACATCAAGGAGTTCATTGCTTCTTGTCACCACTGTCAGATCACTGGTAAGCCTAATGAGAAAATACCTCCAGCACCACTTCAAAGCATTCCAGTACCTAAGTCACCATTTGATAAGGTAATTATTGATTGTATTGGGCCCTTGCCAAAGACTCGCAAGGGTAATGAATACATTTTGACTGTCCTCTGCCCTACCACAAGGTATCCCTTAGCCTTTCCCATTAAAAATATCTGTGCTAAAACCATAGTTGGACAATTGTTGAAAACCTTTACCTTGTTAGGTTTCCCGAGAGAACTACAGTGTGATCAAGGTACCAATTTTACTAGTAATCTTTTCAAGCAAGCTATGTATAAATTTAATATCCATAATGTTTACTCTTCTGCTTATCACCCGCAGACTAATGGTGCCTTGGAGAGAATGCACCAGACTTTAAAAAGTTTGTTACGGAAGTATATCAGTGAAACATCACAGCACTGGGATGAGGACCTCGATCTTCTCATGTATGTACTTAGATGTACACCTCATGATTCCACAGGGGTATCCCCATTTGAACTAATGTTCGGTCGAAAACCAAGAACTATATTAAGTTCGGTAAAGGAGAATATTTTGCAGAGGAAGCCAGAAGAAACTACAAATATTTATCAGTATTTAAAAGAATTAAAAAAGAAATTTACTTACATTTATGATATTGCTACTACTAATTTAGTTTCTTCCCAGCAGAAGATGCAAAACATATACAATAAGAAGGCAAAAATGAGAGAGTTCAAAACTGACGACCAAGTTTTAGTGTATCATCCTATTCCTGGCGCTCCCTTACGAGAAAAATATGCTGGACCTTACAAGATCGTTCATAGGACCTCCAAAGTAAACTACATAATCAGCACTCCAGACCGAAAACGACAAACTCAATTAGTTCATGTAAACCTCCTTAAACCCTATATCACTCCAGTCAAAAAGGTGAGTCCTAATATTGCTTTAGTGATAACCAAAGCTAATACAGAGGTAACAAAGGTACCTAACCTAACAATAGATGAGGAAACTAATGATGGTGATGAAACTAATCTAATTTTATCGTTCAAGGATTTTGCTAATAGTGAAATTTTAAAATCTTTAAGTTCATATCTTTCTCACCTATATGTACCTCAAAAACAGGCATTGAAAAGTCTCTTATTAAAGTTTCCAGACATTAGTACTGATATTCCTAAGTGTAGCTCTACTGTCCACCATGACATATTGCTTGAACCAAATACCACTCCAATCCGTCAACCTTTCTATAGAGCCACAGGTGTTAAACTAGAAACATTGAAGAGGGAAGTTCAGTATTTGTTAGACAATAATTTAGCAGAGCCCAGTACATCGCCTTGGGCTTCACCATGTATATTGGTCCCCAAACCTAATGGGCAATTCAGACTCTGCACGGATTACAGGAAATTAAATAAAGTGACTATTAAAGATTCCTATCCACTTCCTAGGGTTAATGACATTCTAGATAATATTGGAAATACCAAATTCTTAACTCAAATAGATTTACTAAAAGGATATTATCAGGTACCACTGACTGATAAAGCTAAGAAAATCTCTTCATTTGTAACACCTTTTGGTCTCTTTTCTTACTTAGTAATGCCCTTTGGACTCTGTAATGCCCCTGCAACGTTCCAGCGCATGATGGCAGAGATAACTAGAGGTCTTAAAGATGTGTTTGCATATCTCGACGACATTGTGATTGCCAGCAAGACCTGGGAAGAACATCTTAGCACCTTGGAAGAACTATTTCAACGCCTGCAAAAAGTCGGGCTGACAATCAACCTTGCTAAAAGTTCTTTCGGTCAAGCTAAAGTAGTTTATCTAGGTCATTGCATTGGTAGTGGGGAAATTATACCTAAAGGGGCTAATATAGACAATATCAAGAACATTCCTATTCCCGCCACCAGACAGCAACTAAAGTCTTTTTTAGGAATGGTTTCTTACTATGCTAAATTCATTAAGAACTTTGCTGTTATTACTGCTCCTCTCTATGCTCTTACTTCCCCTAAGGTAAAGTTTGACTGGACTGAAGAACACTGTCACATTTTTAAACAACTGAAGAGCATATTGGTTTCTAAACCCCTGTTAAGAGCTGCTGATTTTAATAAAGAATTTTTCATGCAGATTGACGCCAGCAATACAGGTTATGGGGCTGTTTTGCTACAGTCTTACTCAGTCGGTACCACAGAAACGCCACCACCACTTCATCATCTCCTTCCCATCGCCTACCACTCTCGCTTCTTCAAAGGAGCTCAAACCAGGTGGGCCACTGTCGAGAAGGAGCTTTATGCCATCGTCGCATCGCTACTACACTTCCAACGCTACTTGGAAGGACACCACAGAGTATTAGTATATACCGACCATCGACCACTCATCTTCCTCGAACGCTCTCTCCTCCGAAACAACAAGTTGCTTCGTTGGTCATATATATTGTCGGCCTTCA
>NC_090742.1:120735467-120742967 GCF_036898095.1 Palaemon carinicauda | reverse complement strand
TATTCACATTAGTTTCGGCGAATTAGGTAGCCGATCTTGTTTATACTAGGCTTCCTAGCCTAGGCATTATAGTTTACTCTTTTGCATGATATAATAAGTGTTCCTGGTGATATTGAATTTAAATGAAGATAATAGGCAATTTATACATTTAAGATGTATGGATTGCATATAAAATTTCCTCTTTTAAGATAGTATATAAGAGAGCTTAGATGAGTTAGGTAGTTGATCTCACTGTCGCTAGGCTAGTAGCCTAGTGGCTTTAGTATACTTTCGTACAATCTCCCTGGTTACCCTCATATATAGGGTAATCCCTCCTTTCCTCTGAGTGTACCCTATGGCTACAATCCTAGTTGATCTTACCTTGAATTGTCATTCAGGCAAGTCTAGGCTAGGGTTTTTCTGCCCCTTTAGCTAGCTACTGATTGTGAGCTTTGGGTTTGGGTCAGAACCTCAGAGTACTTGTCGTGTGCCTGCAACTGATCGACAGGGTGAATGTACTCCCCTGTCGGGCCTTGTTGGTTGGCATAGGTGGCCTTACCTCACTAGACTGCACTTGAAGTGGTCAGGTGATCCCCCTTCTCCCTGTGATTTAGTCGACTAGTCCTGTGCTCGCAGACCCTAGGCTGAAAAATAGAGATTATTTTTCTGCCTACAATGGCGACGGCATTGGGACTCTGTATATCTATGTAAGGGTGGCGGCTAGATGATTGCCAGCCCTCTTACTATATTGGCAGACCCTAGGCGGGGGAATGAATTCTCTGGATTCATAGGATGGCGCCGATACTGAATCAGAGCTTCCTCAAGGTGTGGTAGGGCCGATAGACTGCAGGCTCCTCCCACAACTTATACAGGACCCTTTCCCCTCCCCATTCTGTCCTTTAGTGATGACCTAGTCATCACATCCCTCTGGCCGTTGTCCTATAATCTCGCCGCTTGCCGGCAGGCTGTAGGACCGGCTTGGGCTTCTGCCTGAATGGCCTAGTTGTATAGCCTCCTTATCGGACATGTAGCTCCGGGATAGCTGTATCTGCAGGTCTAGCTGCCGGCATGAGACCAATATGCTTTAGGGTGTTCTTCAGTCCTCCCTTGAGCTGTCATTCACATCCTATGACTGGTAGATACCGGCACGGAGGTGGATGGGTTGAAGCTTGATTATCCTATATTCTCCCCTTCCTTTAGAACCCTCATTCCGGAGGAAGGAAGTGAGACAGTGCTCTTACATCACCCTTTACTCCTTTCTTTCTCTCTCTCTACTGGCTAGTGCCACCAGCTACTACCCTATCGAGCAGCTCCCAGCCACTAGCCTTGCCAGCAAGATGTAGGCTAGACTTGTGGTCCGACAGCCATTAATTCACTGTCACATCTGACTTTGCCGGCAAGAGCCGGCCGAGTCTGGTATACCGGCCACTACTCTGTCACATTGAATGCTGTCTGGGATATTGTGCCGACCGCCAGTGACCCGTCGGTGTCAAGCAAGCCGCCGGCAATTCTGTGGGCCGCCAGCCATAAAAATTATCAATATTGTGCCAGTTGAATTGCGCCTTAGGTACAAGCCTTGCCGGCTGCATGCCAGCAGCAACTATGGTATATTTATATACAGTAGCCAGTACATCTGTAGTATAGAGCATACTACAGACAGAAAACTATGGTATAAAAGTATACAGTAGTAAAATTTTCCAACATACACTGTGTTTTCAGGCGTAGTCTTTTATTGAGACTGTATAAGATTGGGAAAGGAATTCTCTTTCTTTATACTGCGAATTGATCAGTTATTAATGACCTTCATTATTAATTCTTTTGGAAGTTGGTGTTGGTTACACTATTCTATCCTTATAGGCTAGACTCTTCTACCCGGCATCCTGAGGAGGATAACCCTAGGGTTAATATTGAGGGAGGTCACAGCAATTGGCTGGGCTGGAAATTCACGTATGTGTCTTTCCTATTTCATTTCTAGCTCAAATATCCAAAGCTATACCCAATAAAATAAAATGGAAAATATTATTATAATATTTATTATTTAATCTAGTAAGATAGACTTCGTTATACTCATTTTATTTTCTTGTCTCTACAAGAGGACCATGGGAAGTGCAACAGCGTCTTCTGCAACGTGCGTAGCAGAGACTTCTGTGGCCATCTGGATTGTAGGACACACTCCTACTGCTCCATCAACAAGGGACCTCTCAAATACTAGGACCCACAGGTTTGTACTATATGTAAAGACCTGGTGTATGAGGCTTTCGAGAATCCCAAGACAACGAAGTCAAGGGATGCACCTCGGGACAAGCTGCATAAATGGGTTCGTGGCTTCCAAAAGAATGCCACGGGGCCATGCCTCCCTTGTGAGCGTATGAGAGCCTGTCTATTCCCCAAAGCATCTGCGAAGGCTGTTATTCCTCAGGCTCACCCTGAGATCCCTGGCATCCAGATAGCCGAGGACACAGATGTCTAGGATGCTATGAAGGACATCCGTCTAGATGATGAGAGGATGTCAGAGGTGTCAGAGGACACCGAAAAGGACCTTCTGGCGGAAGGTCGAGATGAGGAGTCAACGTTGGCTCCAGAGACGGAAGAGGATGAAGTTGAAACAGTGTATGTTTCGTCGGTTCCAGCCCTAGAACCCGTGCCCTCTATGTCCTCCGCTCCTCAACCCAAAAAGTCGGACGACACCCTGTCTGCCATTAATGATGGAGATGTTCGAGAAGAAGAGCGAACAAAGGGAAGCTGCATTCAGGAAGGAAATACTTCAGTTAGCAGTGACCCGTGGGTCTCAAAGAAGACTCAATGTAAAGGATCTTCCCTCGTGTTCCGAGGTACATGCCGATTACAAAAGGTAGGATTTTTATTTCAGAGAAGCTGTGAGCTGTCCTTATCGAGGACATTGAGTTTTGGCCCAACTTTGAGTCCTATCCCGACTGCTTCGTTCGTCTAAGGGCGGAAACTGTATCCAAGGAGTATACAGAGCCTAAGGAGATCATAGTGCTTGACCATACAAAGGCTCAGGCTTTGCTAGCCAGCAGTTTGAAGGACAGGGGCTTCACCAATTCGAAGGTGCCGGCCTTGAGCAAGAAACATCCCTCTTTTTTTGCTCTGGCAACTATGGCCTTCCCCTTTGCGGAAAAAAGGGATTAAGGCAGTGATTAAGGCAGTGGGAGCTGGGAAACCTTGTAGGCCCCTTTCTCTAGCCTTGCCAATGGATCACAAAGAATGGAAGGATAATCAGCTTACCATCTCAGTCAGGAAGTTGGAGGCTGATATCGCTGGACATCAGTTCAGCGAAAACCTTCCCAAGTTTTCTGAGTTTCTCCTGCGCAGGGAACAAGATACAAAGAAGAGGCTAGCTGCCTCTCTGTCCCTCCAGGTGTCCATAGAGGCAATGTTCATGGTCATGGCCAAAACACATTTGGCAACCCTAACTAAAGACTTCTACAGCTTTGTTAGGGCAAGAAGGGCTTGTAGAGAGTACATGTTTGCCTCAGCTGCGGTCAAACACGAGCCCAGGAAGTTGATATCATCCAATATCTGGTGGATAGACCTATTCCTAAACGAATTGGTCAAAGAAATAGTCGACAAGGCCGCCACGGAGAATAGAAATCTTCGCCAGAAGTGGGTATGTCAGCTAAGAGAAAGTCTTCTCCGGATAAGGGTCCCCAACCAAAGAGGAAGACAAAGAGGCCAAGAGTGCCTCCTCACCTTGCTAGACAACAACAACAACAACTTCCCATGACCGAGGTGCCACAGATGGTGGCACAGCTCCAACCAACCCAAAAGATGGTACCCCAGCAGGTGGTGACTCAGTCACCAGCTTTTACTCCAGCCTATGAGAGGCAGACCACCACCTTTCGCCCTAAAGGTAGGGGGCAGGTAGAGATTCCTCTAGACGTCCCTCGAGAGGAAGAGGTGGTAGGGAAGCTCGCGATCAAGAAGGCAAGCCCTCCGAAACCAGAAGAAATGAGATGCTTCCGGTAGGAGGGAGACTCCGACTCTTCCGGGATCGTTGGACCTTCGATCCCTGGGCCCACAGCCTAATCAAGAATGGACTAGGTTGGAGCTGGAAGACAGCTCCACCATGATTTCCTTAGTTCTTCCAACTCTCCACCCCCGTTCTGGAAGAATATACCCGAGAGCTCTTGAGCAAACGGGTGATAAAGAGAGCAAAGTCCATCAAATTCCAAGGAAGGCTGTTTTGTGTTCCCAAGGACTCAGACAAAGTCAGAGTTATTCTGGATTTGTCGCCACTCAACAAGTTTATCGAGAAAGACAAGTTCAAGATGCTGACCCTTCAACAGCAAAGGGCCCTGTTGCCTAAAAGGGCATACACAGTCTCCATAGACATGGCAGATGCCTATTGGCACATTACGATCAATCGCCAACTCTCCTCCTACCTAGGATTCAGGCTACAAAAAGAAAAGTACGCTTTCAGAGCCATACCCTCCGGACTAAACATACCCCCAAGGATCTCCACGAACCTTGCAGAAGCTGTCGTTCAACATCTACCCCTACAAGGGGTCCAGGTGGTATTCTGTCTGGACGATTGGCTGGTGTGGGCAGCATCAGAAACGAAATACATGCAAGCATCCAAGAAAGTGATCCAGTTCCTGGAACATCTAGGATTTAAGATCAACACCAAAAACCCTTGACTATCTCCAACTCTGAAGTTTCAATGGCTAGGCATCTCCATTCCATTAAAGAGGAGGAGAGAGATAGCAGGATTTGTCAAGAGACTTGTAAAATCCAACAGAATTTCAAGATGCCAACAGGAGAGAGTGCTGGGCTCCCTTCAGTTTGCATCAGTGACAGACCCAGTGCTAAGAACACAGTTGAAAGATGCATCAGGAGTCTGGAAAAGATACACATCAAACGCTTGAGGAGATCTAAGAAGACTAATACCAAGTCGGCTACGATCACTTCTCAAGCCATGGTCGGAGGCCAGGATCTTCAAGAGGTCAATACCTCTGTAACTGCCTCCACCCTCAGTCATCTTCCACACGGATGCATCATCGGAAGGATGGGAAGGTCACTCTCATCAACGGAAAGTTCAAGGAACTTGGTCCTCTCTATTCAAGACCTTCCATATCAACATTTTGGAGGCCAGGGCAGCCTTCCTCACACTGAAGAGATTATCCCATCGCCCTTCAGTTCATATAAGACTAATTCTAGACAGGGAGATGGTAATGAGATTTCTGAATCATCAAGGCTCGAGAACACCTCTACTCAACCAAGTGATGTTGGCCATCTTCCGTTAAGCAGAAATAAAGAGATGGCACTTATCATCAGTTCACCTTCAAGGGCTCCGCAGAAATGGTCCCTAGACGCAAGATCATTCTCCTTCCTCTTACATCAAGTCCCCGAACTGCAGATCAACCTGTTCGCGACGAGCGACAACAAGAAACTTCCTCGATACGTGGCCCCATACGAGGACCCTCTAGCGGAAGCAGTGGATGCCATGTCCCTCGACTGCAACAAATGGACCAGGATTTATCTGTTCGCTCCATCCAACCTGCTGATGAAGGTCCTCAACAAGCTGAGATCTTTTCAAGGAACAGCAGCCCTAGTGGCTCCTAAGTGGACCCGGAGCAACCAGTTCCCGTTACTATAGGAATTACAGCCGAGGTTGATTCCCCTGCCGGACCCAGTTCTGTCTCAACAAGTACAGAAGTCGACTGTCTTCGCGTCATTATAGAAAACCCAAGACCTTCATCTCAGGATTCTCTTTCCCTAGCAGTAAAGAAAAGTTTTGGGATCTCGAAAGAAAGTATAGACTTCTTAGCGGAATATAAGTCAAAATCTACTAGAAGGCAATGCAAGTCATCCTGGAAGAAATGGGTGGCCTTTGTTAAGGCAAGAATCCAACAGGAAATATCGACGGATTTCTGCTTGTCTTTCTTTATTCACCTTCATGAACAAGGTTTAGCAGCCAACACGATAACTATGTGTAAATCTGCCTTGACTAGACCGTTGCTTTATGCTTTCCAAGTAGACTTGTCTAATAAGATTTTTAACAAAATCCCTAAGGCCTGTGCTAGGCTCAGGCCTGCAGCACCTCCAAGGCCGATCTCATGGTCTTTGGATAAGGTACTACATTTCACTTCAAACTTCGACAACGATAATTGCTCTTCGAAATATTTGACTCAAAAAATTATATTCTTGTTTGCTCTAACCTTAGGGGCTAGAGTTAGTGAGATAGTGGCCTTCTCTAGGGAAGAGGGCCATATCTAGTTTGCCGAAACGGAAGAGCTAAATCTCTTTCCCGACCCAATGTTTCTTGCCAAGAATGAGCTACCTACTAAGAGGTGGGGTCCCTGGCGAATCTGCCCTCTGAAGGGAGATGTCTCTCTGTGTCCAGTAGAGAGTCTAAAGGTCTATCTTCACAGAACTTCAGACTTCAGGGGAGGGCAGCTCTTTAAAGGAGAATCATCGGGTTTAAACTTATCCCTAAAACAACTAAGGGCGAAGATCACCTACTTCATTCGCAGAGCAGATCCTGACAGTACACCCACAGGTCATGATCCTAGGAAAGTCGCTTCCATGCTAAATTTTTTCCAGCTCATAGATTTCAAGAGCCTTCGCTCGTTTCTGGGTTGAAGTCATCCAGAGTGTTTTTCAAACACAACGCAAAGCAAGTGCAAGAATTAAAACGTTTCGTGGTAGCTGTAGGTAGTATACTAAAACCTGTCGCCTAGTGCTGCGAGGAACAGCAAATTATGTTGGACTGTAATTCTAAGGGTGTACATGTGGGCACACGATAGTACAACATGGTGAGCGAAAATGTCATCAAGGTGACATTATGGGCTGTTCCAGTGTACAAAGGTGATGAAACATAGACTGAACACTAAGTGCCGTGTGTTTTTTACACAAGTGTAAAGAGAAAGAACTCTCAGAAAGACAATAGAAAATTTATAACATTTTCATAAGACTGGCAAAACCTTTTGTTTTCAGATAAAACTAGTATTTCTGATTTGTTCTGTAAGGTCTAAGTTGAAAAATTAAATTTCACTTGCATTCCTATATTGTTATGAAATGTATGCTGAATTTCTATTTATTGCCTGACAATAAATGATTAACTATTTTGTGCGTCTGACATATAACGGTAATGTCATAGGTCTCCTAGGTCTATATGACCAAGGAAATATTGTCTTGAGGTTTAGGGCACAACTGGGAAATCCACAGATACATTAATGCTCTGGTAAACTTCCATCGGGACTACATGGCCTGAGCCCAACAAACGGATTCTGAGAGAAGCCAAAAATCTATTTTTGGGTGAGATAGCCATGTCGTCCTGATGGACCAGCCCTCCTTTCTATGAAAGGCCTTGGCAGGATCCCTCCCATTAATACTATATCCATAAGTACCGGCTTAACGCAACAAGGAATAAAGATGGCGGCGATTATAGCTCCATCTGGAGGGGCAATTATAGTGCCATCTGTGTAATTTAGCAGTAACAGAGGAAAGGACCTTTATACCGGCTCCTCTTTTATTTTGCCACTTTTCCCCTCGAAGCGT
>NC_090742.1:120717967-120720467 GCF_036898095.1 Palaemon carinicauda | reverse complement strand
ACAGGAATGAATAAAAAGTAGCATCAAACAGAAGAATAAAAAAATACTATAGTTGAAGTAAATGTTCCAGTTTGATCACACGCAGTGTAATTTGAGTAGTCAAAAAGGGTAATCCTTTTTTAATGGACTCTCATATAAAGGATTAGGTGGGATTTCAGTCAGGGCTCTTTCTATATATATATATATATATATATATATATATATATATATATATATATATATATATATATATATATATATATATATATATATATATATATATATATATATATATATATATATATATATATATATAAATGCATTTCCATTTTATGTACAATAATACTTGTGCGTATTAATTTTCTTATAGATAAGAAACGCGAATACATGCAAAGAGGCATGCATGATACAAGTCTTTGATTATGTTATGCGAATAATATGTTTGTTTAGACCTTTTTTCGAAGTTTCATGAGTAAATAATTGGAAATGAAAGAAAGCATGACTTAAGTAGCGAAAGCAATGACCAATATTTTTGTATCTCTTTTTATCGGTTGAAGACTTCACGAAGGTTAAGTATAAAGAGTTTTTCTTATATAATAAAATGATTTAACAATAACAATAATTTAACGATTCAATCTTTACGTTTCCGAATAATATCCGTGTTTTTTTTTTTTTTTTTTTTTTTTTTTTTTTTACTTTGGTACCTGTGATGATTGCTGAAGACAGTCGACCCAATTTAGTTTTGTTAATTCTAGACAGAATATACTCATCGGAAGATTAGTCAAATACATAGACTAGTGTACCCGAGCCGTCATTGATGTCTAAATATTTATATAGATATGCGCACACACATATGCTCACAGATTTAACCCTTCCCATTCCCTTCCCCTTAAATCAATCTTAACCACAACCCGCTGCTACGTCAATTCGTGGAAGAGTGTAATTTCCGAGTGTACATCATTTGTTCTCTGAACGTTGCCGAGACAACAGCTCAGCCATAGTGCTCAGTAGTGGCTCCAATAAGACAGGGAGAGACGCCGTTGTCCTGCTTGGTAGAGAGTCTAGTAAATGACCACATACACTACAGAGCTTTTACCTTTTATCCTAACCAATAAAATAGTAAATTGAGCGGTCATTTGTATAGTCACGGCAGGCCATTCAAAGGCTTATCGTTTGCTATTTACAGCGCGATCTTCTGCTATATTTGCAGCGGATATCGGGAACTTGTGCTTCTCGCAGGTTGGTGAATGGACACCGTCCCCACTCCCCTAGTACTATACAAATTTGAATGGGCTTCCTGTCCTACCCATTCCCCATTCTTACCCACTAACCAGTAAAGATTTTGGCGAATTTGATAGCTCTTAAAAACGAAAAGCTATGAAGCTATAAAAGCTATACATTAGTAATCAAGCTTTGAAATTTCAAATTTAAAGTAAATACGCTATTCTCATCAGCAAAGAAGTAAAGCAACCCAATTCAAGATGCCAAAAGGTACTTTTAAGGAATAATCATGACTAATCGGAGGCCAGCAAGAGAACTCAACCCTGGGAGTTCACAAGGCATGATGGCAGAGCAAAAAACCAACAACAAAGAGCTATTGGGTCTGCCCCAATCTTTTTACCTTCCACTGTACTCCACTTTAACACTTTTCCCACCAATCCTAACAACCCTTACCTCCCCTCCTCTACTCCACTTATCCTATCCCTTTATACTGTAGCTGTAGTGAGTGTACCTCTCAGGTTAACCCCTCTTACCAAGGTATGACTACTCCCCTCACCCATGAGAGGGACAGGAAATAAATAAGTATATAGTCCGATACTTGGTGTCTATTAACTACGGGAGATATATTTCATAATGAAAAATTAAAGAAGGGAGAATACTCATTAATAATAGCCTTGCATCATTAGAGAAAAGAAGTTTTTGCTGGTACGTAAGCTTGAATGTTGGTTAAACTATTTGAAGCCATGTGCTTTAAGAAGCAATTCAGATTTCTTCAGATTACATAAAGCAAGGTCACCCAATTTCGTGTATGCAAGAATCATTTGCGTTTACGAGTCATTTGGGCAAGCAAATTGAATTCTGACAACTCAGATAAGAAAGAATATTATATATATATATATATATATATATATATATATATATATATATATATATATATATATATATATATATATATATATATATATATATATATATATATATACATATATATATATATATATATATATATATATATATATATATATATATATATATATATATATATATATATATATGTATATATATGAATATATATATATATATATATATATATATATATATATATATATATATATATATATATATATATATATATATATATATGCGTAAAACAGGATTGCATTATATTATTAAAGACATGATTATCTGCCTAAAAATATTTCGAGAATTACCGTATTATCTATAAATTTATTCTTTATAAACAAAACTTTATATGCATTGTAATGAAATATTGATATCTGTTTTACACAAAACTGAGGGT
>NC_090742.1:120707967-120715467 GCF_036898095.1 Palaemon carinicauda | reverse complement strand
AGTGGTTAGTGCAATGCATCGCGAACAATGGTATGAGTATTTTCTCAACTAGGACAGACGTAATTAAGAAGGTTTTGAAGATAATTATTTCCTATACATTGAAAATTTTGTAAAATATCGATATCAATATACTCTTGAGAAAGCCATCCTATGAACAGGAGTTAAGCATTATTCTAATGTATGCAATAATGTTTTTTTTATTATTATTATTATTATTTAAAAAATGATGGTCATAAGAATCATAAAAAAAGTCTAAATTAGCCTATCTTCTGAAACTCTTCAAACTAAGTACATTTTGGAAATTGTTTCAAGAAATATGTCTCCTCTCCAGCATTTGGACCAGTGGAAAAGTTGAGGAATTTCTGGAAACTATTTGTGAGAATTTTCCATCATACTTTCGGTGCTTTTTATAAGCCATTGCAGTTTGATTCTGATGCTCCGTAATCACTCATTTCTACATAGCGAGCACATGCTCTTTAACAATTATAAAAATTTTGTAGCTTGTTTGGCTTTGAATACACGTGAGAAAAAAACAATCTATAAAAGAGAAAAGTTATAAAAGCAATAGACTTGAAGATTTCAGAAATAAAATATGTTATGTGTATCTTATGAGATAGCATTTCTGTCTACAAAACCAGGCAGTACTTATGTCATTGAAATCAAATAGTATTTTTGTCCATTGAATTTAACAATATCTCTGTCTACAAAATCAAAATATTTCTGTCTACGAAATTAAACAGTATTTATGTCTAACAAATCAAACATTTGTAACTACTTCATGTTTTTTAGTTGGATAACGCTTACCCTTTACTTTTGATTCAGAAACTACAGCGGTTTTTCTATTACTGTTTGATAACAGTAATGACGTTTTCGCTGTTAACTATGCACACTCATAAATGAAGTTTCCATTTCTGTGATTGTCATATATTCGGCAGAAACAGTGAGAGGAAACTGTGCCTGACATGTTTTCCACCCTTTAATAGAGAATTGTCATGTATTTTTGTTATTGTTGTTGTTGTTGTTCTCGATTCTGTATTGTTTGTTAAACAATGCCCTAACGAACTGGGGCTCACGTCAATTCACTTTGGTTTCGTTTCCAATATTTCCTTTTCTTTAGGCTTCAGAGTTTTGGCAGAATCTCGGGAAAAATAGGAAACCATTCGTCAACATCTGACTCGGTAACTCCGCTGCATGTGTGATCAATAAATCCATAAAATAAAGGCAAATGAATATGCGAACGACAAAGGTCCCGCAAACAATAAACAAAAAGATTTAACAGTAATATAAAGCTTCCATTAGCTAAAATGATCAGAAACATCATTGAATATCCCAAAAGTAATCACTCGGTTTAATTGACAGCCATGAATGCATAATTAAGGCGGAATTAGACTGATTCCGGTGTTTATAAAACATCACAGACAAAATTTAAAGAGATATATGTCCTTAACACCAACAGATCCATTTCACAAGGATTAATTTAGTACAATCGATTAGCAGGATGCAAATCAGAGAACTCGGGTTTTCGTCTCTAAATTAGCCACCGCCGATGTCTTTTCGTTCTGAATGACGTTTTATATAATCAAGTAAACTGAGCTGCGATGGAGATTTTTATCGGGTTTCATCGCTTATATAGCTAATCCTTCACTTTTTTTTTTTTTTTTTTAAATATTTTGTTACTCAAGTTTTCCAAATGTATGTGAGTATATCATTCGCCTCTCATATATTGTATATTAAATTTTCTTGTCAACAGTGAAAGTAAAAATAAAAAATACTTTTTTTTTTTCACAAGAAAACTGCACATTGTAAGGTTTATATAATCTCAGTTTTTTCGGTCAAATATATATAATCCGATGAATAAGCCATACGATGTTTGTTAAAATTTTAAACCCTTTTAAATGTAAAGTCCATTTCGTGTAATTTTGCTGGAAACTATACTCCTGATATTGTCCTGTAAAATATTCTGATAAAAATTGTGAATAGAAAATTTCATCTGAGAAAGGTATACACTCTGCCCGAGATGCTCATATAAGCCATATAGTTCAAGAAAAGTGAAAAAAAGAAAATTCACGAAATCAATTAAAGAACGTTTCAATTTATTCCCTACAAACCCATTTATGCCAGAGTCACAATGGACCCTAACTCAGTTGTTATTCATTGATTAACCAGAAATAAATGGAATACAATTACCATTGGCACAAAAAGAGAATTTTGGAACAGACAGGTGTCTGTATGATTACGATTTATTCTCTTTAAAGAGAAATTCTTAGCTCCCTGAGAAAGGATTGTCATGAGATCCTTTTTTCCCTAAGTAGGATTTTACAGAATTAAGATTTTCTAGTAAATTAAATCGTTGAATTTAATAACTGATAATTTGCTATAAAGGTATTCAGTAGGTTAACAGCTTGTAATAATTTGCAATTACCAGCTGTGGTTTAATGTGGCAGCTTTGTTTTCTACTTTTTTTATTCTTCTAGTTAGATCTAGTAGCTTAACTTTTTATTGTCTTTAATTTATTCATCGTCCCATTTAATTTAATGTATTTTCCATATTTAATTTCTCTAAAATAAATATATTTATTTTCTTACATTTTTGTATATATATATATATATATATATATATATATATATATATATATATATATATATATATATATATATATATATATATATAAATTTCTACCTCATACTTGGGATTGAACGCTAGCCCCTTCTAATGAAAGGCCAGGTCCAAACCAACCATGCCACGAGAGGCCATGAAAGGAAATCGGAACCTGACGCTAACTAGCTGTCCGAGGATTTACCTGGCGAGACATCAGTCTCTTACCAGCGAGTTTTACCCGATTTCCCCGGCCCACCACGTGACACAATTGGTAGTAATTCATTCAAATTACCCCTAATGAGTCAATATGGACAAATATCAACACAACATCGTGTTCAAATAGGAATAAATTTCTACCTCATACTTGGGATCGAACGCTAGCCCCTTCTAATGAAAGGCCAGGTCGAAACTAACCATGCCACGAGAGGCCATAAAAGGAAATCAGAACCTGACGCTAACTAGCTGTCCGAGGATTTACCTGGCAAGACATCAGTCTCTTACCAGCGAGTTTTACCCGATTTCCCCGGCCCACCACATGGCACAATTAGTAGTAATTCATTCAAATTACCCCTAATGAGTCAATATGGACAAATATCAACACAACATCGTGTTCAAATAGGAATAAATTTCTACCATATTCGTGGGATCGAACGCTAGCCCCTTCTAATGAAAGGCCAGGACGAAACCAACCATGCCACGAGAGGCCATAAAAGGAAATCGGAAAATAACGCTGACTAGCTGTCCGAGGATTTACCTGGCGAGACTTCAGTCTCTTACCAGCGAGTTTTACCTGATTTCCCCGGCCCACCATATGACACAGTTGGTAGTAATTCATTCAAATTACCCCTAACGAGTCAAGATGGATAAATATCAACACAACATCGTGTTCAAAAAGAAATAAATTTCTACCTTATACATGGGATCGAACGCTAGCCCCTTCTAATGAAAGGCCAGGTCGAAACCAACCATGCCACGAGAGGCCATAAAAGGAAATCGGAACCTGACGCTAACTAGCTGTCCGAGGATTTACCTGGCGAGACATCAGTCTCTTACCAGCAAGTTTTACATGATTTCCCCGGCCCACTACGTGACACAATTGGTAGTAATTCATTCAAATTACCCCTAATGAGTCAATATGGATAAATATCAGCACAACATCGTGTTCAAATAGAAATAAATTTCTACCTCATACTTGGGATCGAACGCTAGCCCCTTCTAATGAAAGGCCAGGTCGAAACCAACCATGCCACGAGAGGCCATAAAAGGAAATCGGAACCTGATGCTAACTAGCTGTCCGAGGATTTACCTGGCGAGACATCAGTCTCTTACCAGCGAGTTTTACCCGATTTCCCCGGCCCACCATGTGACACAATTGGTAGTAATTCATTCAAATTACCCCTAATGAGTCAATATGGATAAATATCAGCACAATATCGTGTTCAAATAGAAATAAATTTCTACCTCATACTTGGGATCGAACGCTAGCCCCTTCTAATGAAAGGCCAGGTCCAAACTAACCATGCCACGAGAGGCCATAAAAGGAAATCGGAACCTGACGCTAAATAGCTGTCCGAGGATTTACCTGGCGAGACATCAGTCTCTTACCAGCGAGTTTTACCCGATTTCCCCGGCCCACCACGTGACACAATTGGTAGTAATTCATTCAAATTACCCCTAATGAGTCAATATGGATAAATATCAACACAACATCGTGTTCAAATAGAAATAAATTTCTACCTCATACTTGGGATCGAACGCTAGCCCCTTCTAATGAAAGGCCAGGTCGAAACCAACCATGCCACGAGAGGCCATAAAAGGAAATCGGAAAATGACGCTAACTAGCTGTCCGAGGATTTACCTGGCGAGACATCAGTTTCTTACCAGCGAGTTTTACCCGATTTCCCCGGCCCACCACGTGACACAGTTGGTAGTAATTCATTCAAATTACCCCTAATGAGTCAATATGGATAAATATCAACACAAAGGTAAGATCGTCGGAGACCATAAAACTACCTACGTAGTCTGCAAGTATCAGCACCCTTGATTACCCGCTAACCTTTGTTAGTATGCTAAAGAGATCAAATGAACTACCCTGAATTACTCTCCCACCATGGTTTGGTAGGTATTGCTTTCTCTCTCTCTCTCTCTCTCTCTCTCTCTCTCTCTCTCTCTCTCTCTCTCTCTCTCTCTCTCTCACGGCGTCGATGACCCTAGATGTCAGGATGCCTGAATACCTTAAATCAATCTCTCTCTCTCTCTCTCTCTCTCTCTCTCTCTCTCTCTCTCTCTCTCTCTCTCTCTCTCTCGCTTGCTTTCTTTTGACTGGCACTAATATATCAGCTTTATGTGTGAAAATTATTTATTTTTCCTTACGTGGCCCCAGTCATATTTGTTTTTCAAGTATTGGCTTTTGGTTGATATTCAAAAGATCGAGAAAGTCAGAACGTCATTCTTATCCTTAAGAAAACCAAGCGGGAAAACAGATCTGTATTACGTTTTATCAACTACGGTTTATGGTTGCTTACATGTTGTTGCTTCGTGGCTTTCATTGTTTCGTTAAATTATCAATGGTATGTTGACAGTTTTGGAAACTTTTATAAAACTTCATTTTTACTAACAACAACAACAACTACAACTACTACTACTACTACTACTACTACTACTACTACTACTACTACTACTCCAAATAAAATGTTATGATAAAACACCTTTCATACTAACCTCATATAAGTGATCTTTTGCTTGAAGAATTCTAGTTATAGTTAAATAATACTAGTAGTTTTTCTTTCATAATCGAGTGCAACCTTTGTATTTAGATCTTCCCAGACTACTGTATACGCTCTTCAATATTTTGCAAATTATGCAGTCACATCTAGCATTCTCTCCATTTCCTTTCAGAAGTCTTTAATCTTTATTTGACCAAATTGTGTAATGATCTACCCAGTTAAATATTAAAGCTGAATCACTCAACCTGCGGTGATATATTGTAAACGTCTCTGCCTGGTGATTTGCCGGATTGGGCTTCAAGTTCCGCTCCATCTCTAAAGTTTTTTTTTTTTTTTTTGTAGTGTCTGCAACTTCACCATCCTTGTGAAAGTTGTGGGGGGGGGGGTTTCGGGGAGCCTATAGGTCTACCTGCTGAGTCATCAGCTGCCATTGCCTGCCCCTCCTGGTCTTAGATTGGGTGGAGAGAAGCTTGGGTGCTGAAAATATGTACGCTATGTATAATCAGTCTCTAAGGCATTATCATCCTAGTAGGGTAATGTCACTGTTCCTGGCTTTTGCCATTCATGATCGGCCTTAAAGTCTTTAAACGGTTTTCCCATTAAGCAGATTATGTTTTAATAAGTTTATATATATATATATATATATATATATATATATATATATATATATATATATATATATATATATATATATATATATATATGTTTATAGATATATATATATATATATATATATATATATATATATATATATATATATATATATATATATATATATATATATATATTATCTATTGAAGTTTGTTATTCATTTTCCCATATTCTTTTTCCCCGCTATTTCTATACTATAGTTAAATTTTTACTTTCCAATTTTTTCTCAGTAGGACCTTAGGCTAGTAGCAATTAGCTTCTGAAATTAGTGTTGCAGGTTGGGTAATAAAGATAATAATGAATAGGATTCACAGATTTATCATAACTTCAAGAGGTGACACCTGCTAAAGAAAGTTAGAATTTTCTTTTCTTAATGTGTTTTCTTTATTTTGGAATAAAAATGTGGAATAAACTGCTAGCTAATACAGATCTATATTCTATATTATCAATTATCTTTTTAAAATATTATTATTATTATTATTATTATTATTATTATTATTATTATTGTTATTATTGTTATTATTATTATTTTTGCATTTGCTGGAGTCATTATTTCTTGTTCAGCATAATTTCACTGCTTGCTTGGGGCTCATGCTTCCATCATCCTTACTATACTAATAGCCATCGCAATTCTAAAAATCGTTACTTAATAATGTGTCGTACGATGGTTAGGCCATTTGTCTCTTGTTTATCCAAATACATATTGCAAATCTAAGGAATTCCAAACCAAAACATAACTTGCAGGCACTAGATTTAATTTTGAATTTGTGAAATGGAAACGGAATTGAAATACACCAAAATGAAACTAAAACGAATTTCTTGCTGTATATTACAATCTTTAAACTGAATCTAAGGTCATATGTATATTACGCTTCTAATGAATTTCGAAGCGACATGTTTATTGCATGGCGTAGATATACTTGGAAAATAGTGATTCAAACACAAAATTTAATTTTAACGACTTTTCCGTCGTCTTAGCCTTAGAGATGCAGCAACAAAATATTTGCGTTTTCTCTGTAATGAATGTAAGAATCATGTCGCATAAACCTAGACTCGAAATCACAGAATTGCAGTCGGACAAAATCAATACATCTCAAAATCAGCTTTTGAAAGCCAAGTCTTTTTCTTAGGCTAAAAGGATTTGCCTGCGGGGACTTTAAACTTGAAAATTTCCACAGTAAATGCTTTCGGTTCAGATCGATCGAGGCGAAGAAGAAGGCAGAGAATGGGAAACTCATGGAAGAGGAGACGTGCCTGATTTCTCCTGGGAACATATTAATCTAATGGAAGCATACTCACGGAGGATTGCAAAGGTAAGGTTTGATTCTAAAGGGACAGAAATATTAAATGCTAATGACTTCTGTTTTATCAGATGAAGTGTATATACAGTATATGTAACTGTTAAATTGTTTGCTGGGCCCTCTTAAAAGACACTTCTTTTATATGTGTTCATTGGTTCATGTATCTATCTGTCTATCTATCCATCTATCTATCTATCTATCAATCTGTCTATATATCTATTTAT
>NC_090742.1:120700467-120702967 GCF_036898095.1 Palaemon carinicauda | reverse complement strand
TATATATATATATATACATTTATATATATTCATATATATATATACATACATATATATATATATATATATGTATATATATATATATATATATATAGATATATATATATATATATATATAATATCCTGCTACGTTTCTTGTTATAATGAAATAAATAACATTATAACCAGTAATAATACATTATTTATGTTTTCTCATGATAAGTAAGAATGTAATAATGAAATGGCATCAAATCCGCATTGCTAATGGTATTGAGATGAAGATTAAAATCGCAATAACTCTTCTGGTTTGCCATCATATTTCCTTAAATAGAATCACCGTTAAATCTTTAAAAGGATAACATGTTTGAAGCGGTTTCTTCAGTTGTTATCACAAGAACAGACTGCCTGTTAGGAGGAGAAGAAAAGTTGTAGCACATGTCTCCTTTTATTTGTTGTTAATAAATATATATATATATATATATATATATATTTATATATATATATATATATATATCGAGGAGCAACATCCTAACAACTATAAGGAACCATCAAAACTCCGGAAGCATAAGCTAAAACTTTCCTCGAGTATACTTTCATGTTTTAGATTAAAAACATAAATTTTGTTGGTCTAACAAGATAAAAATAATTTTTTTTTTCAACATTGAGGATCTTCAAGAAAATTACCTTACATAATGTTCATATTAACCTTCGTTGTAGCTGGTATCATTGGTTATAAACATCCCCATATTTAGAGAGAGAGAGAGAGAGAGAGAGAGAGAGAGAGAGAGAGAGAGAGCTTTTGTTGAAGGGATTCCTACCCTGGAAGCATTGAAATAAATGTCTATTTGCGTTAATTGTTCATTATTTCATTGATTTATTTTTTTTTTTCTGTCACCGTCTATTATTGTGAGTACCTGATAAAATGGCAAATGAAGAGAAATGCTTGTACTTAATTATATCGTTTTGTAAAACAAAAGAGAAAACGATTTTAATGAAAATACGTCTTTTATCACCGAATAAAGACTCTGCTGTTGAGCCTTGCTTCGGCTAAAGGCCCATGAACCTAATGTTGGAGACGTTCTGCATGTTATGTATGTATTTATCTAATGTATTGTATTTTTCTTTTCTTTTTTTTCTGTATTAATTAAAAGCTCAAGATAGAGACGACTGGCGAAATCTAACCATGCCCTTTGTGCCAATAGGCGTTGGAGGAGACGGTGATGATGATGATGATGATGATGATGATGACGATGAAGATATGACTGTATATTACCGTTTCTGAGGGGGATAACTTAACGTGGTGGAAAGGCTTGTGTATTGCCATGATCAGTAAAGCTATACTTGTCAGAGTCACCCATACTACTTTGGTTTGCTGTGAGCGATCAGACTAAAGTCTCCCACCATCACCAATCGGCAGTGGCCAGAATGGTGATGGAAATGGCCGAACCCCAGGCATGAACAAGGATATGTCTGAGGCATTTGTCTTGTAGTGGACTAGAACCGGTTGACTTTGCGGTTGTTGCTAACGTTTTATATTAATTTTTTAGAAGGTAGTCACGTGTTACTAGGATTTTACTTTGGACATCTTTATCTCATCTTTTAGACAACTTTGATGTCAAACTTATGACGTGAAAAACATTCAATTTAATATAAATACATAGTAATGCAATGCTTATTTTCTTATTGAATATGGTACCGTATTCGAATAAATTATTCATGTATGTCATATGTTTACGAACATCAATCAAAGGCTCCATAAGGAAACGAGTAAGTCGTTATAAAATTAAGAAGATTTAGGGCACTTATTAATCGCAAATTATGAATGATACTTTACATGAATAAATAGCTATAGTTAAAAATTAATTATAGCATAACACCAAGAAAACACTAAATGAACATGTGCATATTATGAAGTAATCACAGAAGTAGCACATCTATACAATTATTCGTATACTTGTCAGCATATAAGTGGTCTTTGGAACACACGCAAATAATACACTCACTTATGTTATGTTTATGAAAACATACACACAGATGTATATCATATATATATATATATATATATATATATATATATATATATATATATATATATATATATATATATATATATATACACGTGTATGTGTCTATATGTGTGTAAACATAAAAACATAGATGTATGTGGCCTAATGCGTCCTCTATAATGTATTCTAGCAAATGGATCCTCTTCCATCTAACCTCTTCTCTCCATATCATCCCTCACCATATCTTGCCATTTAATTCTCTGCCTCCCTCTCAATCTTCTACCCCATAATAGGTTCCAATCTCACCACGGGCCTACACCATCTCAGTCGTGACTTTATTATCTCCTCTGCAGAATTTGATCTTCTTGCCATACTTCTTATTTCATCCTTTTTCAATCGTTCAAGCAACTATATCCCCCTAATTCACCCCAACATTCTCGTCTTTGTTCTCTCTAGCTTTTCTTGCTCTGATCCATACATTAACACTGGTCTTATTATTGTGCTCTATATCTTTA
>NC_090742.1:120690467-120695467 GCF_036898095.1 Palaemon carinicauda | reverse complement strand
TATTTACATCCTTATTTCGTGTATACATACACAATAATAAGGCAGCCCTTTGCTCCATGCTGTCTCTCTCTCTTTTAGCTAACACACTGGCCGGGCTGTTCCGGCAGGGACTAGCTAGGCCAGCGATATGGCGGCTGTATTACAGTATAAGTTTATACAGTAGTCAGTATATTTGTGGTATAGGATATACTGCAGATAGAAAACTATTGTATATATTATACTAGTAGTTATATTCCAATATATCTTGGGTATCCTTGCCCAGGTGTTTGCTGAGATCAATCCTATATTGAAAGAATAGAATTTATTCAATAATCTGATTAGAAATCAGTTAACATTTTACCCTACAATATTAAACAAATTAAAGAGCTAGTGGTAGTACACTTTCTATCCTTAAAGGTTAGAACCCTTATCCTTGAGTTTCCCTGATCAGGAAACTCTATAATTTAATATTGAAAGGGAAGGCCACAACAAATGGACTGGATAGGATACACAAATATACCGTATATGTCTTTTATATATCCTAGTCCAGTTGTCGTCATGCCGGCTGGACCGTGCCGTCAGATGCTAGCCACAATGGCAGCACACTGACTGAACTACAAAATATAATGAAAACAGAAAACTACAGTATAATGATACAGTAGTTATTTCTTACATTTCTTGGGTACCCTTCGGGCTTCTGCTGAGACCGATCCAATATTGAAAGAATAGAATTCCTTCAATACTCTGATTAGTAATCAGTTATCTTTACCCCACAGTGTTAAATACAAAAGGGGGCAGTGACATTGTACACTTTCCTACCCCTAGGGGTTGGAACCCTTTCTTCGAGTTTCTTTAATAAAGGAAATTCATGCTAAGTAATACTGAGGGGAGGTAACAGCAATTGCTTGCAAGGTATACACAAGTATGTGTCTCTCACTATCCCTTTCTACCTTACTATCCTAAGCTACTTTAGTTAAAAGATGACTTTACGTATTGCTTATCAGTGAGATAATCAATTGCATACTCATTTTGCTTTCCTTCCTTTACAGGAGGAACCCCAGATGACATGCGTTGCCGTCTTCTGCATTATCAAAAGTAAGTACTTTAATGGTCATAATGCATGCAGGTTTCATGTCCCCTGCAATATTATTTCCGAATCCCTGCATTATTGGAACCCCCAAACTTGCAGTATGTGTTGGACCTGAGTGTCCGAGCGTTTTGATAATCTCAAGTCGATGGAGCCTTGAGATGCAGCTCGTAAGAAACTACACAACTGGGTAAGAGGGTTCCAAAAGATCTCTCCGGGACCATACCTACCTAATGATAAGATGCGTAGCTTATTCCCGAAAGCAAGTAAAGAAATAGTGGTGCCCCAGCCAAGGATCGCAACTCCCTACATCCAGATAACCTCTGGGATGGAGGGATGGATGCCTTCACAGGAAGAGGTGGACATCGTCATGTCGAAATTGTTTCCGTCTGTGCCGGCTCTGGAGCCATCAACCTTAACATCTTCACCTTCTACCCCTCTATTAGATGAAATGGCACAGCTTCTGGCCCATATGAAAGGTCTAATGGAAAACTTTCGCATACAAGGCGAAAAGGAGGAAGCAAAATTCAAGAAAGAGCTCTGTGAAGCCCCAGTTGTCGCTCCCCAAGGGTCATACAAAAGACCCAGAGATCAAGACCTTCCGCCATGCTCCAGAACCAATCCTTGGAGGTATGCGGAGCTGATGACGATTTTACACGGCAAACTCAATATCTCGGAGAAAATGGGTGCTGTTCCTTTAGACGAAATTCAGTTTTGGCCAAGCTTTAATGCTTTCCATAATTGCTTCATTCGACTGAAGCATGAACAGAAAAGAAACAGAACCGAGGGAGTTCATGATTCTCAGCCATGATAAGGCACAGGCTATCTTGTCAAATACCCTGAGAAAGGCGGGTTACTCAGTGTCGAAAGTGTTCACACTAAGTAACAGACACCCTACTTTTCTTGCTCCTGCTTCAATATCATTCTCCTTTACTTGGAAGGGATTTCAATCTGTTACTATGGCAGTGGATGCAGGCAAACCATGTCCTGCACTCGAGGAGTGCAAGCCTCTATTACTAGCCTTTCCTATGCAGGAGGAAGATTGGAAGGAAGTCCATTTAACCTTTTCAGTAGGGAAACTAGATGTGGATGTTGCTGGACGACAGTTTAGCGAGAAACTCCCGAAACTTTCTGAATGTCTCCTGCATAAAGAACAAGAGACAAAGGAGACACTTGCAGCCTTCCTATCCCTACAGAATTGCAGGAAATTGTGTTCAGCCCATCAAGATACCCCAGACATGCTAACAGTCTTGGCCAAAATGCATACGGCCACCTAAGTAAAAGACCTCTATGCTTTTATGGAGACTAGGAGAGCCTGTAGGGAGTTTGTGTTTGCGGCTGCAACAGCGAAACATGAAACAAGGAAGCTAATATCTTCCAACATCTGAGGGTAGAGACCTCTTTCTAAACGAGGTAGTCAGAGAGATCATTAGGAATGCCGTATATGACGAGAGGAGAATATATAAAGAGTAAACCAGAATATTCGGTGTGTGTGTAGGCAAAAGTAAAATTAACTGTAACCAGAGAGAAGGATCCAATATAGTACTCTCTGACCAGTCAAAGGATCCCATAACTCTCTAGCAGTAGTATCTCAACGGATGGCTAGTGCACTGGCCAACCTATTACCTTTATATATATATATATATATATATATATATATATATATATATATATATATATATATATATATATATATATATATATGTATATATATATACATATATATATGTATATATATATATATATATATATATATATATATATATATATATATATATATATTTGTGTGTGTATATATATATATATATATATATATATATATATATATATATATATATATATATATATATATATATATATATATATATATACATATACATACATATATATATATGTATATATATATGTATATATATATATATATATATATATATATATATATATATATATATATATTAATATATATACATACATACATATAAATGTATATATTTACGTATATATGCATATGTCTTTATATATTGTTATTATTATTATTATTTTTTTTTTTTTTTTTTTTTTTATCAAAGCTATTGCCTTAGTTGGAAAAGCAGGATGATACAAGCCTAAGGGCTCCAACAGGGAAAGTAGCCCAGCCCTGAACGAAAATAAGAAAAATATAGATAAATTAGATGTGAGAAGAGCAGCTAACCTATTTCTAGCTTCAGTACTCTATATTTCAGTAGGATTTTCGAAAGGCATTACTCCAAGAATCAGTTTTCCAATATGTTAACTGAAATGGTTTTCGAAAATATGGGAGGTTCAAATGAAGAGTTCCGTAATTGGCTAACAGTTTGAGTTTTGCTTTTACAGACTCTTCTTAAAATGCAAATCTATATAAGCTTCAAGTTTTTCAATTACCAATGCCTTCCAAAATAGGTTCGTCCGTATCCAATGCCTGCTTTTATTTCATGCAGAATGGTTGCCAGATGTCAAATATAACATGAAAAGCAGAAGATAGGTCTTGGGATATTCCACTTGCTGTATAATATGAAGTAATTTCCGGCCCCGTTCTCATGACATGCACCGATGGCATAAGACTTTGGATACAAGAGCTGACGAAGACCATTTGATAACTGAGGGAGCAATAAACTCGCCACATCTTCTAATTGGAACATTTTGAGAGTTAACACTGGTAATATCATCATTCTCATTACTGCTGTTGCTTGAAATATCTGTAGGAGGAAGTATAAATATTTCATTACTTATAGCCTTCTGGCTAGTACAGAGGTAACGCGTTCGTCTAGCGTTGGCATGGCAGCAGAGGCATCTTATCCCATGAGCCTGAGTTTAAGTTGTTCACTGGGGAGGTCACTATTATGTTTGGGCACCCTAGTGGGAGGGGTGGGGGAGATTGCGCTTACCCGGCTGACGTTCTGATGATACTAAAACCAGACACCTTTATATCATCCACCTCCTCTACGATATCATTGGAATCTAATAATTTTCTGAATTTGGTTAATGAACATATTTTCTCCACGATTTTTGATAGAATTCGAGCAATGTGATGTGAACACTATAGAAAATATTATTGAACTGATCTACTGATTCAATGCATTTGCTTGAAACGTTTTTGACCCCAACCGCCAACTCTTTACAGTTGCTGAAAGCGTTTTCGACCCCTGCAGATTAAACACATAAACTATCCTGAATAAGAAAAGCATGTAAGTTAAAAGTGTTACTAAGAATAATAGTAATATAACTAGTTTGTACAATACATAAATGTATCAAGTAAGAATCCATAATAGGAAGCGCTGACTAGAATTGTTGTCAAAATATTCTTTATGATCTTTATAATATAAAAAATTTATTCTCATATACTTTTAAACACTACGTATAATTTATTATAACACTGCTATTAAGAAGTTACATATCATCAACCAACCATCTCATTTCTTTTGGTGCTATAAAACTGAATGCAATATTATCAATCTACATGTAAAATGGCTGGAGTCTGATTGACCCTAATCAGGCAGCAATGTCAAATTGTTTAAAAAAAAAAAAAAAAAAAAAAAAAAAAAAAAAAAAAAAAACTTATTGAGAGGCTTACGGAAATACATTAGTTATGAGTAAAAGAAAATTAAGAAAAACCATGAAACGGGAATTTGCAAAATCATCCCAAATATGTAATGGCAATGACCTTTTATCGTCTGTGGTAAATTGACCCCACCATGATTGTAAGGATTCAGAGTTTGATGATCAAACATGTCTTCATACCCGAGTGTGATTTTAATACCTAATTAATGCGAGTTATCAATATACCAGATAATGAGGGAAAAATAAATGTCATAGCTCTCTCCTATTTAAACTTAGCAAATGCAAACGTACCTTCAAACTGAATTAATTTAGCTATTATAAGATTAAGATAAGTCATAAATTTACTCTTGCTTACCGT
>NC_090742.1:120680467-120685467 GCF_036898095.1 Palaemon carinicauda | reverse complement strand
TTAAAATTCTAACCAAATCACATAATAGCTATTCTCTACTTCCAGTAGGTCACTTTTTGTTAATGAACTATTCCCAATCCTAAATCACTCAACTGCCTTTGTTCTTATTTATATATATTCCATAACGATTTTTGATCCATAATCTAACCTCCATGAACGAATCTGACATTGAACCTTTTCCAACATTTTATTCTTCACTAGTGCGCGCGACCCGTCAAAATGAGGGCTAAATATTTAGACAAATATGCACACACGCGCACAAGTACATACAACCCCCTTTCTGGCAAGGTATAACTACTCCTCTCCCCCTTACTCTAGGGATGGAGGGAGCTGAGCATAACCGAAAATATATATATATATATATATATATATATATATATATATATATATATATATATATATATATATATATATATATAAATATATATATATATATATATATATATATATATATATATATATATATATATATATGTATATATATATGTGTGTGTGTGTGTGTGAGTGTGTGTGTGTGTGTGTATGTTCGTGCGTGTGCGTGTGTGAGCTCATATTTACATGATAAATACTCACACAGGATTTTGTTTAGGTATGTGAATATGTCCTTATATATCAAGGACAGTCAATCATTTTTAGCGTAAATTTCTTTATATTATTCTTAAATTTCCTGTTAACCATAAAACTATCAAATTCCAAAAAGCAATTCCAAAATATTCCCACTCATTTATCAGTATTCTCCACATATCTATCGAATATTAACTCCAGAGATCCATAATCATAAAGACATAGAAAGTATCAACATTACCATCAATCATTTGTTAAGTTGAATTTTTTTTTTACAATGTCTTACTTAAGATGGAACGCTAAATTGATAGAATTTTAAATTAGATCAATAAATTTTATATGAACTATTCATTGATCCAAAGTTATGTAAAAAAAGAAAATGTTTAAAACCTGTTTACAGAGAGGGTTCTTACCAAAACAATTTAAATGTTCTTGCACTTTTATTTTCCTAATCAGCTCATATTTTGCAGTAATGTATTTTTTTACGGTATGCAACACAACACAATTATAATTTGTAATTCTACACCATAGAAATGTCATAGTGGCTGTTCGTGTCCAAATCTCATCTCTAACCATCTTTGAAGTCCAAATTCTGGATGAGTTTTTCTGCAGCAAATGTCAGTAGAGCGATGGTCAGCCCAACGATTAGGATCAGGTAAACACCCAACATATGCTGTGTTCGTAAAACTCGTTTGTCGCTTTCCCCCTTTAATAGAGAGAAAAATAAAACAGAAAACAAATACAATGAGTATAGATATTAAAGGGCATGATTAAGGATGATATTTAAGAAAGATGTTATTGTACAACTAAACCGTAGTAGTAATCAATATATTCTATTAAGAAAATCTCCTAAATTTCAAAATCATCCATCAGCTAATAAGTTACTTAATTGTTATATTTCATTCTTCGTTTAATTTTACTCACAGATAAAACGTTGGCTTCGGATTTAACATCTGACCGATTTTCTTTCGCATTTTCTTCTTTTTTCCTCTTTATGGTCAAATCTTGTATTTCGTTCTTCCATCGGTCGGAAATCCCACTTTCCCACAAGTGAATTATGGCCTTAAAGAAACGCTCTTTAAATGGGGCCCCTTTTCTAAAAAATAAAAAGATGCTCCTCTGTCACACTATTCAAAGTTTCCCAATGCTTGAAAAGTTTTAAGTGAAATAGCTTTACAAATTATATTTCCAATTATTACTTTTCATTCATTGTACCTGATATATGTCTTAATTTATTCAAATAATTCATCAGCAAAGAGAATCAAATTTGATGACTTAAAGACACCTAAAAACTGTGTGAGTCTTATTTCGTTTGTATTTCATTTGCAGACAAAAACAGGATATTCCACCTGCTACTGATATATTTGCAATTGGATAACCAAGTTAGTTATAAAATATTGTTCTTTGGTAGAAATAGCGGTGGTAATTGGCGGAAACCTATAGCAACTATCATCATCATCATCTCCTACGCCTATTGACGCAAAGGGAATCGGATAGATTTCGCCAGTCGCCTCTGTCTTTAGCTTTTAAATCAACATATCTTCATTCATCGTCTGCTATTTCACGTTTCATAGTCCTCAGTCATGTAAGCCTGGTTCTTATAACTCTTCTAGTGCATTGATGTGCCCAGTTAAAATTATGATGAGCTAATCTTTCTTTGCGAGTGCTGAGAGCTTGCCCAAACCATCTCCATCTACCCCTCACCAGGATCTCATCCACATATGGCACCTGAGTAATCTCTCATTTAGTTTTATTTCTAATCCTGTCCTTCCATTTAACTTCCAATATTCTTCTTAAATCTACAAAATCTGTTGGATATTGTTTCATTGTCATACGAAGACCCTTGTCCATACGGTAACACAGATCTCACTAGACTGATATATAGCCTGATCTTTATATGTAATTTCAGGCGATTTGATTTCGAAATTTTACTTAGTCTAGCCTTTGTTTGATTTTCTTTCTTCATTCTTTCAATAAACTCCAGTTCTAAAGACACAGTATTAGACATCGTAGTTCCTAAATATTTGAATAATTCTACCTCACTAATCCATTCTCCTTTCCATGATATTTCCTTTTCCATTACATATTCTGTTCTCATCATCTCTGTCTTCCTTCTATTCACCTTGAGGCCCCCCTCCCCTCATGTGATATTTCATGCATTCGGGTAAGCAAGCATTAGAAATCCTGTGGTTTTCTACTAGTAAGAACATCCTCATAAGCATACTCTATGTCAACTAATTCCCTATTACCAATCAAGTCCAATCCTTCTCCACAATCCCCAACTGTTTTATGCATTACAAAATCGATGAGGATGATAAACAGTATGGATGACAACACATTCCCCTAGCGTACTCTAATGTTTACTGGAAATTCATTTGATAACCCTCCATTAACATTAACTTTGCACTTTCCATACTCATGAACAGACTTAATCAAATTAACATACTTATGGGAAACTCCATTATACCGCAGGACTATCCACGAAATTGGCTGGTGCACACTATCAAAGTCTTTTTCATAGTTCGAAATTGCCATCAAAAGTAGATTTCTATATTGTGCAAATTACTGTACATGTTGTAAAATGAAAATTTGGTCAGTACAACTCCCAACTTTTCTAAAACCTGCTCGTTCAATTCTCAGCTTTTCATCAATCTTTCTCTGTAGTCTCTTTAGATTAAACATGCTATAGATTTTCATGACAACAGACGTAAGAGTGATGCCTCTGTAATTATTGCAATCTTCCATATCTCTTGTTTTGCCATTTTCACCATCACTCTCAGATCCCATTCACAGGGTTTTGCCTCTTCATGCCACATTCGGTAAAATAAACTTTTAAGTGCTCTGGGAGTCACTGCATAGCTTTTGTTAGCGTCATCTGCATTTCTGTCCAGATATTCTCTCCAGTCATTCCTGACTTTTCTTTTAACCTCACAATCTCACTATCATTGCTGGAATACTTGACACGCTTTAACTTGTAATTTATATTACTTCCTTGAAAAACTTTCAACAATCGATATCTGTCTTTGTCTCTTTTTTTATAGTATCCCAAGTATCATTTGATATCAATGGCTTTCTCCTTGTAACTACATGCCCCAAAATCTTGCTACCACTGACTGATATATGTCCTTGATATCACACTATTCTTCATTAGGTATCTGGCCTTTGTTTCTTAAAGTCTCTAAGACTGCAAATCGTTTTCTACGTTTAATTGCAAATTTTTCTCTGTGCTTGTCTTCTAGAAGTTTAGTTGTATCAAGCCAAGGTATTCCATTCACATTTAGGTGGGATGCTTTCAGTTTTCATTTCTTGTGTCAATAAGGAGTTGGCGATCTCTACCAATATCTGCACCTCTCTAGCTATCTTACATTTCTCAGAGTCCCCCTTCTATCTTTATTATTAACTATATGATCTATCTGATATTTTTTATTTCCACATGGTGAAGTCCATGTATATTTGTGGATGTCCTAACGCTGAAAAAGAGTACCTACTATAACAAGATCGTTTGTAGAACAAAAAGTTATAAAATATGCTACTTCTTCATTCGCAACTTCACCAAGACCCTCAACATCTATCACATTCTCTATTCCTAGATTATTCATTCTAACTTTAGCACTGAGGTCACAAATCACAATTTCCATATCTCTCTTTGGGATATAATCTAGTTCACTCTGCAGTTCTTCATAGTATTTATTTGTCTTTCTTCAAAGGAATCATTTGTTGCTGGATAGTTAACTATAACACTCATATTGCACTACTTCGATTTAAATTTTGCAAATGACAATCAACTGTTTACAGATCTCCACTCGGTTAATGCCTTTTCTCCTTTCGGTGTCTTTATCATTCCTACCCATTCCCTTATAACTTATATATTCTTAATGAATAATATATATATATATATATATATATATATATATATATATATATATATATATATATATATATATATATATATGTATATCTATATATATATATGTATATATATATAGATATATATATATATATATATATATATATATATATATATATATATATATATATATATGTATATATATATATATATATATATATATATATATATATATATATTATATGTGTGTGTGTGTGTGTGTGTGTGTTTTTCCTTGGTCTAAGATTTCCTTACTAATTTCCTTACAACCTGGTTTCCTTAAGGCCACGATATCCTATCTATATTCTATAAATTCATACGCCACTTGCCGTAACTCTGAAATCTGAACCAATTACCAATTTCAATTCTTCTTTAGTATTTATAAACCGGGAGATTCTTAGCACCCCGCTGCGCCTAGGACTTGCAGTCCTTCTATCATTCTCTCTTTGAATAGACTGACTAAATTTATAGAGGATTTATTGGCTAAATTCTCAAAGGATAGACAGTTCCTTGTGATGCGTAGTGCCTGTCTATAACTAAGGCAAGTAAC
>NC_090742.1:120660467-120670467 GCF_036898095.1 Palaemon carinicauda | reverse complement strand
CAGGAAAGAGATTCAGTTCTCCTAAATCTGTGAACTGAATGTGGCCCTCATCTCTCGATAGAGCCACTATTTCAATAACTCTAGCCCCAGAGGCTATTGCAAACAGAAAAATTACCTTTTGGGTTAGATCCTTAAGAGAACAATCTTCATTGTTCACCGATGAGGCATAATGTAAGACCTTGTCCAAAGACCAAGTGATGGGCTTTGGTGGTGCTGCAGGCCTAAGTCTAGCACATGCTTTCGGAATCTTGTTGAAGATTTCATTTGCCAGATCCACTTGGAAGGCATATAGGAGAGGTCTAGTCAAGGCCGATTTGCACGTATTTATCGTATTGGCCGCCAACCCCTGGCTATGAAGGTGGACAAAGAAGGACACACAGAAGTTCATAGAAATTTCTTTCGGTCCTTTTGATTTAACAAACTCCACCCACTTCTTCCAGGAAGACTCATATTGTCTTCTAGTAGACTTAACCTTGTATTCTTCTAAGAATTATATATTGCATTCTGAGATCCCAAACCTCTTTCTAACCCCTAGGGCAAGAAATTCGTGAAATGATGGGTTTGGGTTCTCCGTGATAAACTTAAGGCAGTTTATTTTTGAATCTTCAGAAATATAGATAGGATCAGAACTAGGACTGGCCTCATCTAGGCTATCAGCCTCATTAGAGGATCCTCGTAAAGGGCTATTTAACGAGGTACTTTCTTGAAGATGTTCGTGATGAAAAGAACGAACTGCAGTTCCGGGACTTGTTCCCATCTGAAATGGAATATGTCTGCGTCCATGGACCATTCCAGCTCTATCTCCTTGGATTGAGATAGAGTATCCACCGTCACATTGTGGATCAGTTGTAACTGAACTGCTGTTAGGTGCCATTCCTTTAAGAAAGGGATGGGTAACTTCACCAGAACCGTACGAGATTTTCGATTGTGAAGTCATATTTGATCTCTTCAAGCATTTGATGTCTGTTTTCTCCAGACTCTTAACACATCCCTCCGGTGTGCTGATTGCACAAGGTCTGTCAGAATTGCGAACCAGGGAAAGTTTAGCGTTTTCCCTTGTTAGCGTTTCGGGAATCTGATCGATCAGCTGAGTCTCTTGACGGACCTTGTGAGCTCCTTTCAAATTCCCAAGAGGAAATTGAGTTGATGTGACTGAAAGCTTCGATGGTTTCTTAGCCATCAAAACCATAGATCTGGAGAAAGTCGAGGCTTCTAGAGGCAAATCTTGCATCTGCGATGTCCCGGGAACCCAGTCATCTATATGAAGATACTTAAGACTGTGAGTCTGATGCGTATCTATTCTAGGATGAATATTACTCTTCGTGACATGAATCCTAGATAGGAGGAAGGAAGGTGGTTGACTGGAAGGTTCCGGGGACACCTTTCAGGTCTGGTAAGACTACGAACACCCTTAATTGGAACAAGGTCCATATGTTCAGAAGGATTAACATTAGGAACTTGTAGTTTACTATAAACTTGTTGAGTGGCGACAGGTTCAGAATGACTCGGAGATTTCTCGAGTCCTTCTCGTGAACAGAAGAAGGCCTTCCCTGGAACTCGACGACCCATAGTTTTCTTACTACCTGTATGCTCTAGAGCTCTCAGGTATACTCCTCTAGGAGGGTTATGAACTGTAGGAGAAGGTATGAAGACGAAAGTATGGACATTTTTGTTTCCTACCAATGGCTCATTTTGAATAGGCTCTGGACCAAAGGATCGAAGGTCCTGTGATCCTGAGGGAAAGTTCCTCCTAGTCGAAGCGTCTTTATGCTTCGAATAATCAGCAGGTTTAGACTTATGACCATTTGCCTGTAGCATTGTGGTCACTGGAACACAACCACAGAAAATTTTCTCTTTGAGGGAATGCCCCATTTCCGGAGAAGACTTATGTTCTTCATGGTGGCATTCTTAATTACTTCCTTAATGACCTTTAGTGGGAAGAGGTCTTTACCCCAGATGGTGGAAGATATTAGCTTCCTTGTTTCGTGTTTCACTGTTGCAGCAGCAAACACAAACTCTCTCTCTACATGCTCTCCTAGCCCTCACAAAGGCATAAAGGTCCTTTACCAAGGTAACCATATGCATTTTGGCTATGACCATGAGCATGCCTGGGGTGTTTTCGTAGGTTGAACACAACTCTATGTAGTTTTGTAGAGAAAGGGATGTTGCAAATTAGGGAGACATACATTGAATTGTCGACTTACTACATCCTTGTCTAATCTTCCTACCGAAAATGTCAAATGGACGTCCTTCCAATCCTTTTCCTGACCGGGAAAGGCTGGTGACAAAGGCTTGCACTCATTGAGTGTAGGACATGGTTCACCCGCCTCTACAGCTTTGGTAACCGAAGTAAATGCTTTCCCCACAAAGGGGAAAGCGAGTGAAGTAGGAGCAAGAAAGGAAGGGTGTCTGTTATTCAGTGAGAATACCTTCGTCTCTGAATAACCCGCCCTCTTCAAATTACCTGAAAGGATAGTCTGTGCCTTACCATGGTCAAGAATCATGACCTCCTTTTGTTTCGTTCCTTTTCCTAACTTTGGTTCATACAACAGTCGAACCCAACAATTAGGGAAAGCTTCAAAGCTTGGCCAAAATTGGATTTTGCCCAAAGGAACAGCACCTAATTTCTCTGAGATGTAGAGATTGCCATCTGAAATCGACATCTGCTCCGCAAAACTTCAGGAATTAGTTATGGAGCATGTAGGAAGGTCTTGATTCATGGGTCATTTGACTGACCCGTGGGAAGCAACAAGAGAAGCTTTACAAGGTTCTATCTTGTGTTTTACTTCCTGGTTTTTGCTTTGTTTACCAAAGCTCTATCTGATTCTTCAGTTGGATACATAACTGTACCACATTATTCAATAGAGAGGTAGAAGACGAAGATGTTGACATCAGTGCCTCATTAGCCGGCATAGGCGGAGGAAAGTCCGACACAACATATTTCTCTTCTACCGTAGGGCACTTCTTGCCCTCGATCCCAAAGGTTTTCTCACCATCAGGGGATGTAATTGGCTCCCGAGGCTCTACTATTTCCTCACTTAGCTTTGGAAATAATAGCTTACGCATCCTATCATTAGGTAGGAAAGGTCCCGGAGAGATCTTTTGGAAGCCTCTCACCCAGTTACATAATTTATACTGAGCTATATCCCTAGTCTCTGTAGACTTGGGATTATCAAAACCTTCAGACATCAATGTCCGACATATATTGCAACCCTGTGGGTTCCAATAATGTAGGGATCCGGAAATAATATTGCAGGGGGCATGCAACCTGCAAGTATTATGACCGTAAAAGTCCTTACTCATGTCTTTGCAGGGGACCGCAGCACAAGATATCTGGTGTTCCTCCTGTAAAGAAAGGAAAATCAAATGAGTATACAAGGGATTATTACACTGATAATCAACATGTAAATATCATCTACAACAGAATAGCTTAGGATAGTAAGCTATAAAGGGATACTTGTGTACCCCCGCGAGCAAATGCTGCTACCTCCGCTCAGTATTAACTACGTGAAGCTTTCTCTGTTGAGAAAATCCAAGTAGAAGTGTTCTTACCCCTAGGGGTAGAGAAATATCAAGTAACTGTCCCAAAAATTGTTAATACTGTGGGGTCAGGATTACTGATTCTAAATCAGACTATTGAAGATAATATTCCTTCAATATATAAGCGGTATCAGCAGAAAAACTCGCTGAAGGATACCCATGGTATGCTAGAAAATACTACTGTATCATGGTACTGTAGTTTTCTAAATGCAGTAAGTCTATATTGCAAATTATCGACTAATGTACCCATGTATTGTAATCTATTCATTATGCTGCCTACCAGGCAGCATAAGACAGAAGGGGTACATCCAGCATAAAGCCAGATGGACTAGAAAATCAAAGACATATATTAGTATATCCGACTCAGGTCATTTGCTGTAGTCTTTCTACTATATTAAATTATAGTTTCCTGATTAGGGAGACTCAAGAAAAGGCTGTACTTTTTACAAGTTAGGAGTGTATAACTCTTGCCTTGAAATATTTAATATTGTAGGGTAATCCTAAACTGATTTCCAATCAGGATATTGAAGAAATCATATTCATTCAATATAGGATTAGGCTCAGCAAATGCCCGAGCTGGATATCGAAAATATATTGGAAATAACTACTAGTACAAGAAATATAGTAGTTTTCTATCTACAGTATATACTATACTGAGATATACTGGCTATCTGTATAACCTATACAGTACTTGATCCGGCATGTTGCCGGTCTAGCTAGGGATTTCCAGCATACCCGTCAGAACTAGCGAGACAGAGAGAGAGACACTATGGAAAAAAGGGCTATCCTTTGCTGTAAATATATATAGTAATTAAGGAAGTAAAAGTCTAATAGACTGCCTTCTTTCCGAAAGAAGGTTCCAATAAAAGGGGAGAATGTAACATTCAGGCTTCTATATAGCTATAGTACTGTTGCCAGAAACCCGCTGACAATACAAGTACAGTCGGCGCGCGGCCTACCGAGTCAGCACTGACTTTGCCGGCTCGCCCGGCAGCGCACAGGCAACAGAACCTATAGCAACAGTCCAAGGGAGGACTGAAGAACCTTGGGGACAGAAGGGACTACCCACTCACGGCCATCGTGAATGTGCCGTCAGCCGCCAGCCATTTTGGAAGCCGCCGGAAACGTCGGCAGCCGTCGGCAACGTCGGCAGCCGCCGGCAACGTCGGCAGCCGCTGGAAATATCGGCAGCTGCCGACAGTCCATGACTGCCGGCAGCCATCTTGGTTGCCAGCCAGGCCGGCAAATGGCTATCATGCCGTCAGCCCCGGGCAACGTCTGCAGCCGCCGGCAACATCGGCAGCCGCCGGCAATGTAGGCAACCACCGACAGTCCATGACTGTCCGCAGCCATCTTGGTTGTCGGCCAGGCCGGCAGGCGGCAGTAGCCCTGCCGCCAGCCAAGATAGGAGAGGGAGTCTGGCTGGCTCCAGCACCCTACCGCAATGGTAAGGTTACAAGATGTCAGCCTAAAAAGACAATGGATCAACCATCAAAGAGGATAGAGGGGTAGGGGAAAAGGGTCCTGTAAAATCTGTGGAAGGAACTGACACACTTGTCAGTCCTACCACCTATAAAAGGAACTCGGTTTCTTTATAGGTATTGACAGAATCCAGGTGCCAGGAGAGACTCAGTTCTCCAACCCAGAAACTGCCGACACAGTTAAGGGGGTGGCAGCACTGCCGCCTCCTCTCAACAAGGGAGAAACAGGGTTCCAGTGCCACGTTATCCTAGGCTAAAAGAGAATTACTGTTAGCCGTGGGAACTGTGGCACAGGACTAGTCTTTTAGTCGCAAGGAGAAGATGGTATACTACCATAACTCTAATGCGGCTATGGAGGGCTAACCTCCATTGTCGGCAATTGTCGGCAAGGGGAATAAAGGTATCCTACAACCAACTCACCCTGCCGGCAGGTCGTCGACATAAGACTAGATACTCTGAGATTCTGACTAAATCCCAAAACCTGCTGGTATATCCACAACCAAAGGTAAAGGGAATAGGCAGAAACCAAACCCCAGGGTAGCCATGTTGTAGAAATAGTTGACTTGAGAATGGTAATTGCATTCATTGGAAATAGTCGAATTGACTAGTTAGGTTGTTCTTACTTTCTGTTTTGTTTTGGTGTTCGGTCATAGACGAAAAGTAAACTGAATGATTGCCATTTGTTAATATTAGATGTAAATTTTTAACTTTCCCCGTTTTGTAATCTAATTGAATTAATTACTTAAGTGGTAAATGTATTCCTTATAAGGAAACAGTTTTGATTTCCTGTTATTATTTTTCGACGATTGTTCGAGAGTATTCGAACAAAGGAAAGAAAACGGGAATTGTTCTCAAGTTGAATCAGACTGGAAGAATCAGTGGAGCTCAAGTCGTTACACCATTATTGCTGGCGGCATTCCCTGGAACGTGTGTTCCTTCCTTTAAAAAGTGAACTTTTAGTTCGAACATTAAACTTCTATCAAGATTATTGCAACGCTATTACAGTGCAGGTAAGTTGATTAATAAAGACTTTACCCCTAATTTGATGCGAGTTAGATATTATTCTAACAATGTCTGGATAAAATTCAGGCACGGCTCTAGGGTTGTAGCCTGAGGCTACACTCAGAGGGAAAGGGATTACCCTTAAGTCTCCGAAGAGACGTCAGAAGTTTCATCACATACTAGGAGGTATTAGTCTCCAATGGATGAAAACGAAACACAAGGGTAATCAAGGAATGTCGAACGTAAAGAAAATGTCTAGGATAGGTTAACTAGGCTAGACGAAATAATTATGCACATAATCAAATCTTTACAAAAATAAACGCCTAAATAGCTAAATAATTACAAAAATTAAATAAAGCTATTCAAAAACTGGAAGTCCTTCCGCTAACTAAATAACGCATGCCAAAGAACGACGGCACCCATGGCGCCTCCAGTAACTGGCCTAGCTCTAAAACACAATAAATACTCAGTTTCATTGTGAAACAGGAGCTAAAACAAATTCAAAGTAAAGACCCAATACTCAACTTTCCAAAGGCGGAAGAGGATGAAGAAAGCATAATTAATACTTCTTTAAACAATCGAAAAATTCAATCACAGGAAAATACCACCGAGCGAAATCGCTTCAATAAAAGGAATGGCCACTACCGTAGGGATGGCGCTGTTGTACTATCGATAGTAGTAGGGAACGGGGTGGCCTTTGGAGGGCCCCCCTTTTATTTTTGCCACACCTCCTCAAACGTAAAACTCTATCTGAGGTGCAGATTGCTATGAGGTGTGCCATTACGTCCTTACACGATATCCCTTCTTAAAATTTAAAGGGATATTCGCTCCATGAGTTAAAATTCTGGGTACCTTCGGTAAATTCTCTGGGATATATCACTGTAGTCACATATAACCTAGGATGCTACTTATGAAGGAACTTCCATCAGCATGACATGGCTTGAGAGCCCAAAAATACATACAAATATATATATATATATATATATATATATATATATATATATATATATATATATATATATATATATATATATATATATATTTATATATATATATATATATATATATATATATATGTATATGTATATATATATATATATGTATATATATATATATATATATATATATATATATATATATATATATATATATATATATATATATATATATATATATATATATATATATATATATCACCTGTTTATAAACTAACAGTATTTCTGTCTATATATATATATATATATATATATATATATATATATATATATATATGTGTGTGTGTGTGTGTATATATATATATATATATATATATATATATATATATATATATATATATATATACACACAAATGCACACACATATATATATATATATATACATATATACCTACATATACACACACACACACACATATATATATATATATATATATATATATATATATATATATATATATATATATATATATATATATATTTGTGTGTGTGTGTGTCTGTGCCTGTGTATATATATCACTTGTTTATACACTAACGGTATTTCTGTTTATATATACATATCTACACACACACACACACACACACACACATATATATATATATATATATATATATATATATATATATATATATATATATATGTGTGTGTATATATATATATATATATATATATATATATATATATATATATATATATATATCTATATACATATATATATATATATATATATATATATATACATATACATATATATATATATAAGTATACATATATATATATATATATATATATATATATATATATATATATATATATATATATATATATATATATGTCATTATCACTCTCTCCTCGAACTGATAATTTGTTAATTCCTGTGTGTACTTATATCAGTCTGTTGGAATTTTTTTGACCTTTCAAGATAAGCAAAATACAAAATATGCAACCTGAAAATGGTCTGAAGAACACAAGGTACTGTGGCAGGAATTGAGGCTTCAGTGATGTAATCAAAAGTTGGTCGATGTACAGTGTAATCTGGTGGTCTAAGACGGCAGCTCTTTCTGGACTGGCTCCGATAAATGTTGTGAAATCAGCTTCGTTGTTGTACAGAGCTCCAAATACTCCATTCCAACTGCCATTTGGTAAGCGGGAGCCTGGCAGCATATCCTTTGGTGATCGCACCTCATACCTGAAGATGAGTTTAAGGACAAAAGCCTCAGGCATGTCAATTCATGTGTGGGGTTTGGTTAGTTTTCATCACCAATTGTGTATCTTGTCTCAATATACCAAGAAAATAAAATAAAAATATTTGAAGACATTGCGATTTTTAGGTATCTTTAGCAATCAATCAACCAAAGGAAGTTTTATTTCATCAAGTGATCTAAGGTCATGCATGAATACATTACGTATTTCGTTTTGAAGATTCATGAAATATATATATTTTCCTTTCTTTGCTCTGATCTAAAGATCTCTTCATATCATTCTCTTCTCTTTTGTCTTTTTATATATCTAGACCGGCGTCAATGACCTCAAATGTCAGGATGCCTGAAAACTTTAAATCAATCAATCTAGCTATCAGAGACGGTCGACCTTTCATTTATTACAGTTATAGATTGAAGGGTGTCATTGTTTCTCTTGTGGGTTATGAATGGCTTCAAGTTCAAACTCTGTAGTTGCTTTTATATGAGTTCCCCAAAAATACTATTGCATGTTTTTTGATGAAATTTTCAGAGTATATACTGTCTGACTTTTATACCATCGGTTTTATATTGAGTATGCACTAATCATTCTATTTTCTTTGTTTTACAGACTATATAACTATGATTTATATCTAATTGTGTGAGATTAATTTATTGCTTTGTTTATATGTGGAGATAATATAGAAACAGTTGTTATTGCTTGGTCTTTTATCATTCATATAATCATAAAACTTATTTTGTAGCAAAAATACGACCTAATTCTGTGTATTTGTGTAGCTATAAATTAGTAGTATATATTTTTCGTAATGATTATCAATAAGAAATTACTATAAAAGAGCAAAAAGATAATAACGATACAACAATGAATCAATATGTATAAAATGCTCAATCGTAAATTAGGAAACTTAGCAAAATGAATACAAATATTTTAGAAGATAATTTTAAAATGAATACAATTATATTGAACAAAAAAAGAAAATCCACTGAATGGTACTAGAAAATAGGGATATGAGCAATGAAAAGAAATGGATTTTGTTACAGATAAACTTACGTAAAATTCATTTGTGAGGCTAATGCATCCAAAATCCTTTTATCAAATGAGTCTACCATTGTCACCACTCCCCCGGGTCCATCCTTGCTCTGAATGTAAACAGAATAAGGTTGAAGGTTCAGAGAAATGACCCTCATAAGGTGCCCTTGGAAATTCTCTTTTTGATCTGAAAAAGAGAATTAGTGTTCTTCAGATCTTCATCTTTATATCAGGTGTTATTTATTTTAGTATAATCCATATGTTGGGTTATCACGGAAAAGACTACATTTACTATTAGTCATGAACTTTATTTTTGGACATAAAGATATTTTCATATTATTATTGTACGATTAGCTGTTCAGGGTTACTAAATATAATCCAATTACTAAATGCTTACGTGATGCTTGTAACTTCCATGTTTATTACCAAAATTATCATAAGCATCAATGAGATGAGGTAGTAGATTTATTTCTATTTAGCTATAATTTCGTGATACCAAAATTACGTCTCCTGGCTGGGTTCATTGACTTACAGCTTTTATTTTGAGTTGAAGGGTTTTATCTGACTTTTATGGTTAAAAGGAGGAGATGAATTTTTAGCGGTGGGAAAATTCTTGTTTTTTTGTGGGGGTGGGGGGTGGGGTGGTGTAAAGTAGAATACCATTTGTAATACAGAAGAAGGAATTTATTTTACTGAAAGAGGGAATTATGTTTTTGTAAGTGATCACAGAATTTTTGTCATTAAAATTCACA
>NC_090742.1:120650467-120652967 GCF_036898095.1 Palaemon carinicauda | reverse complement strand
AAGCAAAGTGATATAAATGGAGTCCAAATATAAGTAAAATCAAAGAAAATACCAGTCCAAAATAAAACTGAATATAAAATTAACGTCCTACAATCTAGAATACGGTTAGTTCATTCGAATTTGTTATTAACATTAGACAGCTTCATACTAAGGTAAAGCTGCTTCCACACATCCACATATCGCCCAAACAGGAATCCTTAGATTTCTCTATTTTTTACTTTCCCATCACTATCACTTAATTCATGTACAGTATGAGTATTTCCCCCAAATTCAGTGATGTTTTGTGACACATTCTGGAAAATGTTTATCGCTGCATTCTTTATTAGTGATCAGTGAAATATTCAAATAATATGATCCCATTTACATGACATTTTGGATGATTATCATAACCCAGGTTTTGAATAGTGTAATTATATCATAATAATTTTTCATAAATAAACTTCTTTTCTAAGATGACCTATGCTTTATATGCCTTTTTTATTTTCTTCCTAATGTTGAACGATTCTTTTTTTATTTGACATATAAATCCAGACTTCACAACAGTGGAACATATGCAGGTAATTCAAGTTATTTGTGCAGTACCTTTAAAAGAAAATCCACCGTCTTTGATCAGAAATAATTTTACTTTTCTTTACCATAACAAATAAAGATTTTCCTCCTAATTAATGAACTTACACAACATATGTTTTAAGGCTCACCTGAAAGTAAATATATGTCGCTATTTGGTAATCTTAATTATTTTATTTATATGGAATATATTACAATAATTAATTCATTCCTATTCAAATAGTGCCAAACGAACTAGCATAATTATTTATATATAATTTTCTTGGAACTCCAAATTATAGGAAATTTTTTGTAGCCTTTCCTGTTTTAAAATGAAATATTGGCAAAATTATTTATATATAATTTTCTTGGAACTCCAAATTATAGGAAATTTTTGTAGCCTTTCCTGTTTGAAAATGAAATATTGGCATAATTATTTATATATAATTTATTTGGAACGCCAAATTATAGGAAATTTTTGTAGCCTTTCCTGTTTGAAAATGAAATATTAGCATAATTACCAAATATATTTAGAAACCACTGAAGTGAAAAGCGACCGATTTGGCACTATTTATTATTTTCCTTATCATGTAATTCTTACTATCCATCTCCAGTTGCCTACGAGGCTTTTTTCTCTATATTTTTCTATATTTTCCCATTCGCAATGCATGAGTGAGAGTTCTTGTCTATTCCAGACAGTTTTGATAAAGGATTTTGCATACTAAACTGGAAAATAAATATAAATTAATTGAAAGATAGGATGTAAGCTTACTTTTTTTTTTAAAGATTACCGTGCCCTTGTGGCCAAGCATGGGCTCTTGCTGCTATGAAGCCTTACACTATAAAAATATAAACTGTAATTTTAATCTAAAATTCTCTGTGAACATATACGGTTCTCAGCCTTATTTCAGCAATACAGGTAACTGTAATTTTTACCCTGCTTTGTTATTATCTTTTACGGGCTGGTGACTGTAATATAACTCCTAAGGACAAAATAATAGTTTTTAAAACGGTAAATGCCTCGAAACATTTATTCTAGGATTTCAACCTTTTTAGTTTTCTTTGCGGCAAATTTTCAACAGTATAAGATGTTGAAAGATAATGTCTCTTACCTGAGAATCTGAAAGTTACTGGCCAAATTTATTCCAGGACTTTAGCGTTTATTTTATTTTTTTTTTTTCAACAGCGTAAGGTGTTGGATGATGATGACTCTTACCCGAGAATCTGAAAGTTACTAGCCAAATTTATTCCAGTACTTTGCCGTTTCCTTTTATTTTTTTTTTCTTTTCAACAGCATAAGGTGTTGGGTGATGATGACTCTTACATGAGAATCTGAAAGTTACTGGTCAAATTTATTCCAGGACTTTACCGTTTCCTTTTATTTTATCTATTTTCAACAGTATAGGTGTTGGGTATGACTCTTACATGAGAATCTGAAAGTTACTGGTCAAATTTATTCCAGGACTTTTACCGTCTTCTTTTTTCTTATTCTGCGGCAAATTCGTAACATTATGAGGTATTGGATGATAGTGACTCTTACATGATAATCTGAAAGTAACCGGCAAAACTACAAGGTGTTGGATGATGATGACTCTTACCTGAGAATGTGAAAGTTACTGTCGGCGGTAAGGTCGACTATCAGGGTATGGCAGGTGTTGGTGCCGCTTCTCCAGGCTCTCTCGAGAAAACTTTCTGTTAGAACAGGATTCTTGGAGCTGAAGTCAACCAGAATCAACGGTGCAGCTGTAGTGAAACTTCGCCTGAAATCAGATTACTTCTGCCTCAAAGAAGAATATTTGTATTTGAGCTTTATTAATCGATATATGATAGAATTCAATGACCGAAAAACTTCCACTTATTTTATATTTCAAATGTTTAAATTGGGTTTGCTATTATCTATATCCTGCTATATATAAAATAAATATTCGATTGAAAATATAACCATTGAAACAAT
>NC_090742.1:120635467-120640467 GCF_036898095.1 Palaemon carinicauda | reverse complement strand
ACCTATAGGCCTACTTGCTAAGTCATTAGTAGCCAATACCTGGTCCTCCCTGGTCTTAGCTTAGTTGGAGAGGGGCTTGGCACACTCAGGCTCACTATTCTATCTTATTTCTCTTCCTCTTGCTAATTCTTTTTTTATGTTTTTATAGTTTTTTATATGTGAAAGATTTATTTTAGAATTGTTAACCTTCTTATAATATTTTATTTTGATTGTACATTACTTTTCTTGTAGTTCATTTATCTTCTAGTTCCTCTCTTGGCGGGGCTATTTTTCCTGTTGGAATCCTTGGGCTTATAGCATCCTGCTTTTTCAGCTAGGGTTGTAGCTTATAAAGTAATAGTCGTAATGATATTTGTTCAGTCTCTAGTGCATTGTCCTGCTAGCTAGGGCATTGTCACTTTCCCATGCCTCTACCATTTATGAGAGGCCTTTAAACTTTTAAAACAGTCACGAATTGAAATCATACTAAGTAAAATAATATATTAGACAATTTTATACGTATTGATATCAGCATGTCAAACTCAGAATATTTTTTTCTATTTAAAAACAATCTTTCTGGAAACTTCATGAACTAGTTTTTGCACGCTTCTCTTTAATAAACTTATGATTGTGAACATTATGTCGATACGTGTGTGATCAACGTGGAAGAATAGTTGAAAATAAAACATAACTTTAGCCATTTCCCGTCTTTTAATGCCATCAATTGATCACTAACATACACGCACACACACACACACACACACACACACACACATATACAGTATATATATATATATATATATATATATATATATATATATATATATATATACGTATATATATATATATATATATATATATATATATATATATATATATACATATATATATATATATATATATATATATATATATATATATATATATATATATATATATATATATATATATATATATATATACTCAAATAAGCCATATATATTTTTGATACATTAATGTCTGGATTCTCTTAACGACCTCAGGATCAGAGCCCCAGGTGAAATCACACAAAGACAAGAGCTTGTGACCGGCTGGAAATCGAACCCTTGTATAGAGAGTGACTAAACCACTTTTCCACGAAGAAATGTAAAATTCAATGACAATTTTTTTGTACTTATACCTGTCGAATTCAGGTGTTTTGTACTTAGAAGTGAAATCAACCCATCTTCACCACCGTAGCTAATTGGTAGTTTGTTACTTGGCATTCGATTGATGATATTTTTTTTTTTTTGTACACTTAGACGTGTTTTTCATATTCAAATAAGCCATACATATTTTTGATACAATAATGTTTGGATTCTCTTAACAACCTCGGGATCAGAGCCCCAGGTGAAATCACACAAAAACAAGAGCTTGTGACCGGCCAGGAATCGAACCGTGGTCGGCAAGCTTGTATAGAGAGTGACTAAACCACTTCGCCACGAAGAAAGATAAAATTCAGTGACAATTCTTCTGTACTTATACCTGTCGAATTCAGCTGTTTTGTACTTAGAAATGAAATCAACCCATCTTCACCATCGTAGCTAATTGGTAGATTTTTACTTGGCATTCGATTAATGATAATTTTTTTTGCACATTTAGACGTGTTTTTCATATTCAAATAAGCCATATATAATTTTGATACATTAATGTCTTGATTCTCTTAACGACCTCGGGACCAGAGCCGCCCAGGGTTTGATTCTTGGCCGGTTACAAGGTCTTGTCTTTGTGTGATTCCGCCTGGGGCTCTGATCCAGAGGTCGTTTAGAGAATCCAGACATTAATGTATCAAAAATACATATGGCTTATTTGAATATGAAAAACACGTCTAAATGTGCAAGAATTTATCATATATATATATATATATATATATATATATATATATATATATATATATATATATATACATGTATATATATATATATATATATATATATATATATATATATATATATATATATATATATATATATATATATATATATATATATATATATATATATATTACTAGCTATCTACATTCTCATTATCCTTCTCAAATCGACGTTAGTTCGCATATCAATGGAAGTGGGATATCTACAGTTCTTACCCTTTTGAAATTCCATCAATACTATGATATTCTTTGTATTTGCACAACACTGGGTATAAACATTGACCTATTAGAACAATTGATCAAACAGTGGAGGCCTATTGGAAACGTCCCTATCTGGTGATTTACCTGGGTGGGGTTCGAGTCCCGCTTAAGCTCAACACTTTCTCGTAGTGTCTGTAACCTCACCATCCTTGTGAGCTAATGATGGAAGGTTTAGGGGAAGCCAATAGGTGTACCTGCCGAGTCATCACCACGTATTGCCTGGCTTTCCTTGGTCCTAGCTTAAGTGAGGAAGGGCCATAACCCTGAGTTATATTATAATAGCATTGTTCAACAATTAATATTGTGTGAAACATAAAAAAAAACTATTGCATATAAATCAGTATTACTTACATTATACGAAAATGCCTTATGATCCTATGTTGATTAATTCATATTCGGACAATATTTTATGTCTGGTGAAACAGAAAATAATATTTGAATGACAAAGATAATATAAATGTGTATTGACAAAAATTCAAAATCTTTGGTGAAAAAAAGAAAACAAATAAGAAGTCCTTCCGTAATACATAGTAAATCACATTGGCTATACCAAGAAATCTAATTTGTCCGGAAAAAAAAAAATATAACCGATGAGTGATGAGGATATGGGAGCCAATTGTGCCTTGAGGAGAGAGAGAGAGAGAGAGAGAGAGAGAGAGAGAGAGAGAGAGAGAGAGAGAGAGAGAGAGAGAGATGTTCCTTAATAAGATCATGATGAAGCCTATTTAAAACGTTGTCTTTCTCAATGAAACTTGAGAATCATCTAAGGAATTTTGTTTTTGTTCTTGTTATGAGGATTTTGTGCAAAGCCATTTAACCTTTCTTCTCGTTGCTATGTATTTCGTATCGGTGGAGAAGACTTTATTAGCGTCATTGAAATTATGGTATTTCCTTTGACCTTCGATATATCAGTTACATGTAACATCTATGATTCATACTAATTTTAGTCATTGTTATTTTGGATTTACTGATGAAGTATGAAGCGTGCTCTAATGGCCTGCAAAGTCCCAACCTAAGAATCCCGAAGCACGACTAACAACACAGAAATTTGCCAGGTTTTATTATTATTATTATTATTATTATTATTATTATTATTATTATTATTATTATTATTATTAACTAAGCTATAACCTTAGCTGGAAAAGCATGATGCCATAAGTCCAAGAGCTCCAAAAAGGAAAAGAGCCTAGTGAGGAAATGCAATGAGGAAACAAATAGAATACTATTCCTGGATGTTCCCTCAAGCGTGATCCCCCATTTGATCACCAGTAATGTATTTCTGACATAAAAGAATTTGTCTTATTTCTTGTATCACCAAATATATAGTAAAAAAAAAAATCTAAAAAAAAAAAACAATATCTAGTGGTATAGAATTTTATTTTTCATCTATTTTAAGAACTATTTGTAATTTGAAAGAGAAAAAAAAAACCGTCAGGTCATAAGTAAACTCATTTGAGAATCTTTCAGAGATAGACTTTCTTTAGGTAGAAATGTATTATGCTCTCAACAAAGGTTTCAATATTACTTAATATAAAAAGTAATTATACATTAGAAAAACAAGTGTTTGACATTTTCCAATCAAAGCCTATATATTCAAGCTCCTTGCTTTCATTCTAAATTATTCGAAAGTAATGGCAACCTGAGAGAAAAAATAGTGATAAAAGTAAGAAAACCAAGAGTCAAGATAAAGGTTACTCAGAAGGCAAACGGACAAAACTGAAGGCAGATTCCGAGAGACAATATTCCGCATATTTCCCTCCGGCCTCTGCTCCTATCAAAGGTTATTGGATGTTCGTTACAGACATATTGCTTCTCGTAAGGTGGACCCATTATCGGTTGACCGTCGCCCTAAGGAGAGCAAAGGCCTCAACAGGATAAATCTTTGTGACGATCAAGAAACAGTTATCCGTTTATTTGGAACAAAATTATCAATACCTTGTTTGAAGAAGGACCAAAACACTTATGGAGGATACATTAAAAACCATTCAACAAACCTAAAAAATAAAATAATGGGAAAATGATATCTAATATGAATTTTGTATACAGTGATATTGTAATATTTTTCTCCTTTGCTCTGAAAGTTACACTTCTTTGAAATTTATGGATAGTAATTATGTATACCTTCAGCAACACTTACTGAATAGTGCATTACGCAATTACCCTATTTAGTTTATCAATTCAATATATAGGGAGATGGAAATCATTAGGATTATTGACTAATGACAGCGAATGTATGGAACGAGTATTTGGTTACCAATGGATTTAATTTAATCAAATTAACAATAATAAATTGTCACGAGCATTTTAAATGCAAAATAAGAAAAAATAAAATATTTTCAACTTCCACCAAACATTCTTTCAATGCTTAGTTTAGCTATCACTAATATAATTAATTTCTCATTTTCAAACGGAAAGCTTCCTATAATACACTAGAAAGCGGCATCAATGCTCTTAGGTATTTAAAGGTGAAACCCATTCCAAGACAAATACTTCCATTTAAAAGAAAGTCATTTTGATGCTAAGGTTTATTTTCTGATATTTCAATTTTTTTAATGAAATGATATTACTTTTCTATAAATAAAGGGTGACCTTCAACTAAAATTGCAATAAAAAAAAACGTGTATTGTGGTTTGTTTAAAAAAGTAAATGATCAGAAACCTAAAGACATTGGTTTAATTAGCTTAAACATCATGATTAATATGGCATGACTGCCACCTTTTACTGTTTATATATATATATATATATATATATATATATATATATATATATATATATATATATATATATATATATATATATGTATATAAATTTATATATATATATATATATATATATATATATATATATATATATATATATATATATATAT
>NC_090742.1:120625467-120632967 GCF_036898095.1 Palaemon carinicauda | reverse complement strand
CAGCTACCAAGCAGATATCGCCAGACGTAGACAGACTACGTCGTGTCCTAAAGAGTTCCCATGGCAAAAGAGAACGATAAGCACGTCCCTTCCTGCATCACATAGAAAAAAAGATTAGAAACACGGGAGGCCACCGCCACGAGCGATGGCCTACTTACACGTTTTTTGGCCACTGACAATCATTGCCACATTTCTTCACGGTTGCCCCGAATTTGTAGTAGTAGTAGCAAAACTACAGCGGATGGGAGGTAGTAAGTGGCTCTAGAAGTTGTTTGTTGGGGCACGAGCAAGTGGTGGGTGGTTGGTGGTGGGTGGCTTTGTTGCTGCTTCAGTCATGGGGTAGGTGCGTATGTCTTACGGCATTCACGTCAGCTTCGGTTGACGTTGTGTAGGCGTCATCCTCGTCAGGAGTGGAGGCATTGGTGGAGGTCTTGAAGTGGCTGTCCATAAGGGCATCGCCTTTGGTCATCATGTCCTTTATGGGTAAACTATCGACATCCGGTATGGCAGCGCGTACAGGTTCGGGTAAACGACGTATCCAAAGGGCACGAAGTAGGTTCACCTCACGAGGAGATCCATCTGCGGCAGGTTGCAGTCGAGCGATACTGGTCATTTCCCTGAGAGCGAGCGAAGCCCTTTGGTCCCCAAACAGATGTTGAAAGAGCAAAAAAAGCTTTGCTATACGGGCTGTACTGCTGCAGATGGTATGTTTTGAGGGCGTCATACGCTCATGGGGTGTCTCCTTGTTCACAAAGTCAGTCGGATATTTCCGGGAAGGTGTCCTTGGGTATTGCCATGAGAACATAATCCACTTTGGTGGTTGAGCAAGTCACGCCCTTGATGCAAAACTAGACTTCTGCACGCTGAAACGAAGCTAATGCCTCTCCGCTGGCGATGACGAAAGTTTCAATGGAGCAGCCACAGCGCCAACTTCCATAGAGTGCGCCATAGTACTAACGATGGAGGGGGCGAGGGGGATGTGGAAGGCGGGAGGGGCGAATCGACTTCCGGGGTCACTCATAGCTAGGATGAAAGCAACTGAGCTACTTTATAACAGAACACTCTCCTTTATATACAAAAACTCAATGCAACAGGAAAATTCCTGTTCAAACCGACACCGCATCGGTTAACAGTTAACGGTGAGAAAAACATGCGTGTTATTTCAGGTTCTTTTTAGTGCGAGGGGAGAGCAAAGATACAAGCATAATAAATACACAAAATGAAATGTCGTTACTATGTAGGAACGTGTGACACACGGTTGGTACAGCATTTTAATATCAGTCTATACCATCAGGTATTTTTAGCTCGTCGGTCCGTCATCTTCTCTTCATTCTCCTGCTTCGTTTCTAATCGTTGGGGAAGCCTTTTGTTATTCTGGCTCATGTATTGTCTATCAATCTCATTATTTGTCATACCTATACCCATTTTTTTTCTTACTTGATTTTATAATATCCTTTACTTTAGTTTGCCCTCATATCTCTCTGATTATATACTTTATGAAAGGGTCATTTTACTTCCCCTAATTTTATTTTGTTTACCAAAAGCTCTCTATCCTATGCTTATTACTTTTTAAAATTTGGGTCTCATATCCTGGGGAAACACTTACTATCTGTCCTGCGTACGTATATTCGTTAACAAGCTCTAGAAATCCATCTTTACCCCTCATCAGCTGTCTCTCTGCACTTTCATTTCACATTATCTTAGTTTTATTTTTCAGTCCTAATTTTATACCTCCTCTATTCATTTCTTTTATCATTTTTGCGAGTTATTAAGGGATCCCCCATCTATGTTAATTCCTACATTTTTCTAAACTAAAATATTGAAAATTTCTATGAGGCATGGTTTGAATATTTTAGGAGAGATGAACTCTCCCTGCCTATCTCTGCTCATAACTAGAATTTTCACCCACTTTTTATGCAGATTTTGGATTGTTGTACAGCCTGTACAGATATCTTCATGTTTTCTGACATAAAATTCATTTATTACTTGTCTTTGAAGGCCTTGTATTACCTCTGATGTTTTGACAGATCAAATGAGTTCTCTAGTCTATAAATAACATACCTATGGGTTTGTCATACTCCGTCTCAGTAAAAATTCAAAAGAAATAAACTTTAATGATAACTATTGATGATCGAGCGAGCTAAAAGTTAGGATATCTACCGTTTATTCTGACCAAAAAGATATTAATTTCTTCGTGATCAAATAATGCATAGAGCATTTGTTAAAGAACGAATAAGTCATCATGATATTTTCATAAAATACCTGCTGGTAAATTACCATAATCACATTAATGAATAGTCTTAGGTGCTTAACAGTTTTTATCAAGTACAGGTTTCAACAGCTGATTTTTGCTAAAACGAGTCATCTTCTTATATAAATATTCTTTTACTACCTTTGAGAGTACAATACTGTCCATGAGTTGCAGTGGTTTGTGTAAAGTTGACAGAGGCCATCAAAACGTTGAATTCATATATTATCATTAGAAAGAGAATGATTTGAATAAATCCTTCAATGAATATTTGACGTCAGATACCTGATATTCAATATCTTCTTTCAACTCCTGTTTAATGAATAATAGAAAACAATCTTCCACCATTTGATTACCTTTATATCAAAGCATATTTATTTGTTATCGACTATGCTCCTTCTGTTTTTCTTATAGTCTCTTTTCATGTATTAGAAATATCGTTTCTTGCGTCTACGATATGACAATATTAGTCGCTAGTTTATTTTTTCTGAGTTCTGTGTTTTGTTGATCACAGAAACTCCTTCTCAAATGTCACTCTGGTTCACGCATGCGCGGTGGGGATTTCAGCTGACGAAAACCCCTGTTAAGCTGTATAGCAGCCGATGATCCGGACACCTCGTCATGGCCAAGACTATTGCCAAATTGAGGGGAATGCAGCGGGCTCAGCTGAGTAAGTTGAACAAGGATATTTTAATTGAAAGTATTCTGTCTTATAGAGATGATGAAGGGCCACAACTGCGTGATGAATTAGCCAAGATATCGTCTGAACTAGCACAGTTGTGACAAGATATGACGTCACCAAACAGTGCAATAAATCGTAAAATCGAATATCTGCAAGCTAAAGTAATAAAACTACAGCAACTATTTTTTAGAAAAAAATGACCGAAGAGAGCGAGAAACGAAGCTTGTACTTCTTGGGGTCCCGGATGAGGGGGAAGATTTGTCAGGTGCGTTAACCGATGAAGAAAAGGTTAGAAAGGTGTGGAATATCATTGGTAAAGACGTCACAATTCGAGCATGTCGGAGACTTGGTAAGCGAGAAACAAATAGCAGCAGAAAACGGGCAATCCTTGTTGAACTTGATGCGAAGGGTTTTCGTGATCGCATATTAAGTAAGACTAAGAAATTGAAAGAAGTTGGCGACCCATTCGAACGAATTTTTGTGAAGAAGGATTTTCATCCCGCTGTGCGTAATGAATGGAGGAGATTGAAGGAGGTTGAAGTGGCAGAGAGAAATAGACCTAAAAACATTGGATGCATCAATAGATTAGATTCAAAAGAAAATAAGATATACCGCTATGACGTAATTATTGACCAGTGGAATGCGTATCCTTTTTGATAAGACCACAAATACCTAATCTTAAGATAGTTACATGGAATGTCAACGGAGCAAGAACTAAATTAGAAAAGAGCTCAGTATATAACTTTTTGTATCAGTTTGATGTGATAGTTCTAAACGAAATAAAAACTGATCTGCGCATCTCATTGCCTGGATAAGTGTCTTACAGGAGTGCCATTGGTGACGGTACACATAGAGGCGGCACAGCTCTACTGATAAGGTGCTCATTGCAAATCGGGGTGATTAGTGTCGACACGAGTATTGAAGGTCAGGTGTGGGTACGCCTTTCCTGTTCACCGGACATTATGTTTGGATTCATATATATTCTTCCCTCAGATTCACAGTATTTTAGCCCAGCACTTATTAGCGCATTTCAGGAAAAGGACAAGTCTGCAGGTTTTAGTACGAAATTTGTGATACTTGGTGACATGAACACACGTTTTGTTGCTTCTATTCGTAATTTGATTGCGTGTATTGATGATATTGGTGTGCATGGTTGTACGTATCGAGTTAGAAATGATCCAGTTGTAGTTCCCAATGATAAGGCATATGCTATTTCTGCAGTATGTGTAAGTTAAAGTTGATAATAATAAACAACCTCAAGAGTGAAGATCAGCATTTTAGGAGCAAACTAACTTATGGAAGTGGATATGAGTGGAAATCAGAATTGGACATATCTACAGTATATCGTCACCAAGTTTGATTAGACATTTAAGTAATTTTAATGTATGGTAAGATATTTCTTTACCTTCATATCATGCCCTGATTTCTTTGACTTTGCGTCCTTCAATAAATGATATGTATTCCTTGTATTCACGCACTAAATCTAGGAGATCATGCCACTATGTATACTAATATATCTAACAATACCTTTATTAAGAGACCTATAAAATTCTATCAAATAAACGTAAAAAGTTTTCGTAATCATCTTCAGAGGCGAGATTTTCCTATTCTTAACCATGATAATATTGATGAATATATTAATTCAGTGTCAAATATTTTGTATGCGTGTAGTCAAATCAGTCGTGTCAGGTATACTGGTCCATCAAATAATGTTATCAATCAATCATTAGAAAGGTGGGATAGGTTATTGAATGATAATGATGATGCTCGGGTTTGATAAGCTATAGTTTGGAAAGGTCAATATCAGGAAACGAACAATAGCTGTATACGGCCTAATGATGAACAATTCAGGGAATTTTATGAAGAACTTTTCAACCCTACGAGACTAACAGAAAACGGAATGGATCTGAGTGATTATAACGTTATAATCTCTGTTTTAGATAGTGAGATCCTAGAGAATGAAGTAAAAACTCAAATTCACAAACTAAAGGTTGACAAATTTGAAGGACCCGACTGATTAAGTCCGGGGCTTTTCAAGGTATTACCAGTTCAATGGGTAATGATGTTGACTTCTTTGTTTAATGTCATTTTCTCTTCAGCTTGTTATCCCTCTCCTTGGCAATTGGCTAGGCTATTTACATTTTATTTAAAGAAGAAACTTTTTAATGCTGCTGCTTTGATGTCAACAATTCTTTACGGGTGTGAGTCCTGGATTAATGGAGATCTGAAACCTATTGTTAAATTATATAACTGGGGAATTAAACAACTATTAGGTGCTCAGAAGTCAACATGCAATGATCTGTGTAATTTGGAAGTAGGAATGCCAACACTAAAAGCTATTTTAAGAGATAAGCAAAGGAAGTTTTTCAAAAATATGTGGAGAGATAGGAACGGGATGGTTGACGATCCATGAGTACATGCGATAAAACTTACTTTAGAATACAATACACCTACTGGTAGATATGTTTCAAACTTGATGTCGATAGATAAAGATGAAATCAAAGAAGATCTTCAAAACTTAAAACAGGCTGTAATAGAATCTAATTTGACTCGTAGAGAGACATATAGACTATTGAATCCTGAATTTACTGTACACGATGTATATACAAAAAAGATTAATGTTAAAGATATATATATATATATATATATATATATATATATATATATATATATATATATATATATATATATATGTATATATATAGAGAGAGAACTTCTTTTACTAGATTAAGGTTAAACGCTCATAACATTGCTACTGAAACAGGTAGGTGGAACAGAAGAGGTCGAGGTCGCCTCCCAGTAGAGGAGAGTCTATGCCCTTTTGGCGAGGTACAAACGGAGCTGCATGTGGTGGAGTCCTGCCCTATTACACATAGTATACGAACTGATTATAATATAAATTCATTTCATCAGATACTTGCCAAAGATGTACACACCACTGTGAAAATTGCCCATTCAATCTTGAACTGTTACCCATAGATATATTTTCTTTGGTTTAATATTAATTTCTAATTTTATGTTAAAGTGATTTATAGGAAATATGGTTAATGATTTTAATTGTGATATGTGCTAAGGAACTATTAAAAATCATGTAATTTCATGGACTACATAGTATATAAAATAATGTAAATACCCCGATTGTATAATAAATTAATGTTAATATGTAATAATATTTATTGAAATTTTCTAACGTAAAATTTGTGGTCAATAAAAATCTATCTATCTATCTATCGTTGTATCAGAAATCTGTTGGGATTGGAACCTGTTTGATGGTATAATTATTAGGTATGTTGCTCTGTTAAGGTACTGGCAGTGATGAAGTCACTTACACTGACTACGTATTCATCATATATACACATACATACAACATAAAAGTAATGTCAAAGGTATCCTTTAATGAAATGAAACTACCTGCTTACAATGCTTAAAAAAAAAAAAAAAAAAAAAAAAAAAAAAAAAAAAAAACACGTTGAGCAGTCTATAATTTTACCCGCTGATTCATCAGCAGCCGTTGCCTGGTCTTTCCTGGTCCTAGTTTGGATCCATTTATAATCGGTCAGCCAGTGCATTAGCCCTTCTCTTCCCGCTGCCGCTCATGAGTGACCTTTAAACTAATACAGATACTCAACTAAAAAACTTTACTTAACAGTTAGTTAAATCAGTGGAACTACAAAAATTCAAACTTACAGCAAATGTTTTATATGTTGAACAGGCTGACATAAGTCTCTTTCAAAAGTTTGTCTATGATAAGTATATTTTAATGCTGTTATCGTTATTAGAATATGTAATTTTAATTGTTCATTACTTCTGTTGTAGTTTATTTATTTTCTTATTTCCTTTCCTCACTGGGCTATTTTTCGATGTTGATGCCTTCGGGCTCATAGCATCCTGCTTCTCCAGCTAGGGTTGTAGGTTAGCTAATAATAATAATAATAATAATAATAATAATAATAATAATAATAATAATAACAATAATAATAATAATAATAATAATAATAAACATTGATGAAAAATCTATGATCACATTTCTTGCTAATAGCTAAGCTTGATTCCCCTTTTATCCGAGTATTTATTCTCGTCACTAGATTTTAGCAGTTAGATGGAATTTAGTAGGAAGTTTCTCACATCAATTTACCAAAGTGGATTACACTCATTCACTATAAACTACATTAATAATATGTGAAAGAGTATTCGGTTATATTATATCATTTTGCATACTTATAAAAAATGTAGCGTAGCATCCTGGAATATAAAAAAATATTGTAGTTTTCCACCACATAGATATTGGTATAGATTCTTCTATTTTGCGGCAAACAGGAAACGCTTTATTAAACTTTACTTCATAGTTTGTGTACTAATACTAGCAGGAACACCCTATTTTTCAATGAATATCAATAAAATCATATATATCTCGTCGCTTTCTTGCAATTGTAATATTTTCTTCGAACCACGCAAAGAGGAATATGAAATTGGTCTCTTGGCAAATGTCCTTGAATAATGTTAAAGTGAATATACGTTTAGGTATAAGAAAGAAAGATACAGAACTTTTTCCATAGAACTCAAACATATT
>NC_090742.1:120607967-120617967 GCF_036898095.1 Palaemon carinicauda | reverse complement strand
GAGAAAAGGCAAAGGAGATCGAAAGGCAGCACCAAAGATAGCAAAGTAAAGCATTAATATTTTTTACCAAATTGTATATGAAAAATAAATCCTTTGAGGTAACACTTTACATCTCTAATAAAGTAGTGAACTCAAGGAGTGTGCATAAAATTTGTCAACATTTTGGATACCAAAAAGTGAACGTATAAAAAAAAATATGAGGAAAATTAGATAAATCTGTACTTAAAATACTGTGTTCTATTTTTAAGCATACATATAATCATGAAATAAATTTGTGGAAAATCTTGATAAGCTGCAGTTCAACTGCAATACAAGATGCTGTTCTTTTAGCTGTCGTCGTTATATATTCTTTTTCTAAAAAGATCCTCAAAAAAGCAAACCTTTTCAAATTTACTGATAAAAGATTCTAGATCCGATTTAGTGCAAATTTCGACAATGAAATATACCTGGTACATTATACAGGAAATTTCTTGACATATACCCAGGTGTAAAGATATAAAAGCGATAGAGAGAGAGAGAGAGAGAGAGAGAGAGAGAGAGAGAGAGAGAGAGAGAGAGAGAGAGAGAGAGAGAGAGAGAGAGAGAACCAGTTTAAGAATATAAGAAAATCAAATCACTTTGTGTAAATATATATATATATATATATATATATATATATATATATATATATATATACATGTATATATATATATATAATATAATATAATATAATATAATATAATATATATATATATATATATATATATATATATATATATATATATATATATATATATATATATATGTATATATATATATATATATATATATATATATATATGTATATATATATATATATATATATATATATATATATATATATATATATATATATATATACCCAGGCAAATACTTTTCTACCAATTATAATTTATAACTAACATGAAACATTTTATTATGTAGGGCAGAATTCCTTCCAAGGATCTTCTTTTTATGAATAAGTATTCTACGAATTTCTTTTGTATGCAAATATCACTTGATCATTTATGAAAATGACATTATATTTCGGGCCACCTGTATGAGGGGACGTTAGATGGACTCTTATCGTAGGCCTTTTTTTTTTTTTTTTTTTTTTTTTTTTTTTTTTTTTTTTTTTTTTAGCCCATTTCCCCTGACATCTGACTTTTGAAGAAATTCCCTTTGAGGTTTACTTCCACTTTTTGCCTTAAGAATAAAAAGAAATCTTATATTATTCTAAAAAGAAGTTAGGAGACCTGACTTTTTTATTCTAAAATATGTTAACCCTCCAGCAAGGGTTGTATTCTCACTTATTACTGTCGGTAAACACAATTGATACGTTATTTATTTGATACTTTGACACAATGATATTCCCTTTAAGTTATGGAAAAGGGAATATTTTACAAACGATAGTTTGTGGGAATATTTCCTATATTGAACAAGGATTATTGATAACTGTCCAATATATTTGTAGTAGTCATTGTATCAAAGCGAGCTTCTACTCTATAATGCCGTATTTCAAGATCACAAAAGTTCTAATTATACTATAGATAATTCATTTGTTAATCGAATACAATTGCAAAACTAGATTATTTTTCTGTAAAGGGAGTCGTTCACTATTATTATTACTAACTAAGCAACAACCGTAGTTGGGAAAGCAGGAGTCTGCAACCAGGCCAAAAATGTCTAACAGAGAAAGCCACCCAGCACAGAAAGGCAGTAGATAAGTAAAGAATAGACTGCGTATGAGAAATATTAAATAAAAGAGTATTTGATATATAAAAAGAGCAGTAATGTCGTTGAAAGTCAATTATACATAAACTAAGAAACAAGATTTATGTCAGTCTGCCTACTCAACAGAAAAGAAGTTGCAACATGTTTAAACTTCTGAAGTTTCAACGATTCAACTGCAAGATTATAGCTGCAATGAATGTTCTAAAATACTGTTTAGTTTTGAAGTTTATAATGGAGATGTCAAGACAGGTAGAATAAACTGCATACTTAGTTTACGTACAGGTTTGTACAGTCAGGAAGAATCTGAATGCAATGGATGCTCATAGTTATGAAAGATCGCATGCATCTTATGACATACCAGACACACATATACAGATCAGGGTATGGAGTGTAATTGACTAAGTTTTTTCGAATAATCTAAGCGGAGAGTCACAAGATTAAGAAACAATTGTAAACAATACTCATAAAATGGCAGACTTAAAAAAATAATAGAGTTCATCAGGATATATCAAGTATAATTACTTTTATTATTTTAATATTTATTCCGTCTGCCAATTGTTGTTGTGCAATTGAAGAAGAAACAGGCAAGATGTACTTTTCCAAAATAAATTTGCAATCATGAATCACACCTAGAAAACTAAACAATGATCGCCAGACTGGGGCTCGAGTCCCGCTTAGTTAAGTTCCCCTGGTCGCTGCAACCTCACTATCCTTGTGAGGTAAGTATGGGGTGTTTGGAGGAGCCTATATGTCTATCTGCTGAGTCATCAGCAGCCATTTTCTGTCCCTCCCTGTTCCTATACTGGGTGGAGAGCGGGCTTGGAGGCTGATCATATGTAATATGGTCAGTCTCTACGACATTGTCCTGTTTGATAGGGTAATGTCACTGTCCCTTGCGTCCGCCATTCATGGGCGGCCTTTAAACTTTTAATAGGTAAAATAACATTGTCAAGGCGAAGATCTGGAAGTCGAGGAGCCAATGTTCTTGGCCTACCTATAATCATACTTTGAAATTTGTTACGGTTCAACTTCACCCCATATGATGTGTTTTGATCTCTAATTCTAGCTAAGTCTCTATCATGTGATTCAGTAATCCCAAGTGTAAATTTAGGAAATGGAGTTGAAGCAAAGTGAGTAACATCACCACGATCTTCAACACGTTTTTTCCCCCAGACGAGCATAGTAGGAAAATCAATGGGCTGAGATCACTACCCTGAGGAACACACGGTATCACATACATACTCAATAGTCCCAATGGTTCTACTCAAAAATTACTCATTGGAATTAACCACTTAAAAATACAATAATGATGTTAAGAAAAGACCCACCTAGTACCATCTATTTAAGCTTGAAAACAAAGGCCTTACGATAAACACAATCATAGGCAGCATTAATATCAAGGCTAATCATACGAATAACCTGATAAGAATCAATGGATTTCTGTAGAAGCGTCAAACTTACTAGTTATAACACCAGGGCCGCACAGTTTATCACCGATATACCCGAAGTTCAAAAGATGATACATAAAAAAAAAGAAAAAAAAACTAAACCCTTTAATTCAGTTAAGTAAAATTTCTGAAGAGTTGCTTCATAATCATAATTAGGTGGAAGATAAACGCAACAAGGTATACAAGAAACTTGAGTTAATTAGGTACACAAAATATAAAATGTAAGAAGTTAATTTCAAGGTACTTCCATTTGTTACCTAAACATGGAAACTGATAGCAAAGATTAAAAGAAAGATAAATGTTAAATTGTAAGAAATATGAAGAAAAGGTTAGCAGAAGTAAGCCAATAGACATGTGGAAAGTGGTATATAGGTATATGAACAATGTGTATGGTTCCGAAATCTAAGATGAAAAAAAAAATCATACAAAGTTCTAGTCAAGAAAGGCAATGTCAAGATATTATCCGATAAAACTTCAATGTATCATTTATTAACATCTCAGGACATTCTAGTACAAATTCAGTGTTCATATTTATATCTATATCAATGTAGATGCTAATTTATTGAATCTATTGCTCAATCTAGAAAAGCGATATGCTAATGAACTTATACTATGCAGTAGTGTGGATTTTTTTCTGTTTAGATCAAACTCAATCATTGTGATATCTCTTAATAAAAGCAAACTAAAACAAGCTTTCTTCACTAGTTTTTCTTCAACATAGAACATTTGTTAGATGAACGTAATTGGTGTAATATATAAAAAAGACTACAATTATTATTATTATTATTATTATTATTATTATTATTATTATTATTATTATTATTATTATTATTATTATTATCATTATTATTATTATTATTATTATCATCATTATTATTAATTGCTAAGCTGCACCCTAGTAGAAAAACCAGAAAACTATAAGCCCAGGGGCTTCAACAGGGACAATAGCCCTGTGAGGAAAGAAAACAAGAAATAAATGAATATTTTAAGAATAATATTAAGATAAAGATCTCCTATATAAACTATAAAAACTTTAACAAAACACGAGGAAGAAAAATTAGATAGAATAGTGTACCCGAGTGTACCCTCAAACAAGAGAACTCCAGCCCAAGAGAGTGGAACACCATGGTACAGAGGATATGACACTACCCAGGACTAGAGAAAAATGGTTTGATTTTGGAGGTTCCTTCTCCTAGAAGAGCTGCTTACCATAGCTAAAGAGTCTCTTCTACCTTTACCAAGAGGAAAGTAGCCACCGAACAATTATAATACTGTAGTTAACCCCTTTGCTGAAGAAGAATTGTTTGGTAAACTCAGTGTTGTCAGGTGTATGAGGACAGAGGAGAATCTATAAAGAATATGCCAGAATATTCGGTGTATGTGTAGGTAAAGGGAAAGTGAACCGTAACCTTAGAGAAGGATCTAATGTAGTACTGTCTTACCAGTCAAAGGACCCCCATAACTTTCTAGTGGTAGTATCTCAATGGGTGGCTGGTGCCCTGGACAATTTACAACTTACAGGGATATATGTTCTCCTTACGAATACTTGATATATATATACATATATTTATATATACACTGTATATATATATATATATATATATATATATATATGTACATACATATATATATATATGTATTTATATGAATATATACATATATATATACATATATATATATATATATATATATATATATATATATATATATATATATATATATATATATACTGTATATATATATATACTGTATATATGTGTATGTATATGTATATATATATATATATATATATATATATATATATATATATATATATATATACTGTATATATGTGTATGTATATGTATATATATATATATATATATATATATATATATATATATATATATATATATATATATATATATATAAATATATTTATATATATATATATACACATATATATATATATATATATATATATATATATATATATATATATATATATATATATATATGTACATATACTGTACATATATAAACAGGTAGTAGTTATGTAATATCAACCCCATATAGGCATTTTTTTAGAAAGTCCCAAGGGGATACTCCAATTTTCTAAGATGGAGTATGGGCCCTTCTATTAAGAAATAAATGACCTTTTCCAAGAGAGAGAGAGAGAGAGAGAGAGAGAGAGAGAGAGAGAGAGAGAGAGAGAGAGAGAGAGGGAGAGAGAGAGAGAGAGAGCGCTGCTTAAACATAAATCATCAGAAAATACATTTTTCATCAGTATCCAGTGCCAATGTTTTTTGTTACATCCACAGTATTTATAACTGATATTGTATTAATTTATTAACTATCTTGAACAGGATTGAGATTATAGTAATTGAGATCAACATATCCCACAAAACATATTTTCTGTTTCTGGGGTGAACTAGGTGAGGGGGAAGTAAATCAAAATCTGTATAGCAGAGATATCTCTACTGTTTTAAAAATATCGCCAAAAGGATTATATTAACTTTATTTTTTAGACGAATCTTTTATAAGATTATATAAAAATTATTTTAGACGAATTTCTTATGGAATTATATAACATTTCTTGGTTTACACAAATCACTTACGGGATTATATTAACTTTATTGTTTTAGGCGAATCTCTTATAGGATTAGATTAAATTTATTGTTTTAGATGAATCCCTAATAGGATTATATCAAATTTACTGTTTTAAACGAATCTCTTATAGGACTATATAAAATTTATTGTATTAGACAGATCTGTTATATAATTATATAACATTTATTACTTTACACGAATCACTCATTGAATTATATCAACGTTATTGCGTTAGACAAATCTCTTTTTGGATTATATAAAATTTATTGTTTCAGAGGACTCTCTTATAGGACTATATCAATTTTATCGTTTTAGACCAATCTTTTATAGGATTGTATCAACTTTATTGTTTTAGACGAATCTCTTATACGAATATATTAACTTTAATATTTCTGTTAGCTAAGGATGGGAGATAGGTCTTCCTGCTGAATTATCAGAAGCCACTGCCTGGCCCTCTCAGGTTCTAGCTTGGACGGAGAGGAGGCTTGGGCGCTGTCCCTTTCCTCTCCCATTCATGAAGGACCTGCATGAGGCTCCTTTAGACCATTAGGTTACGAAGTATTTCAAGCTATTATCGATGATACTTTGAAACATTTCTAAAATTTTATTTGTAGAAAGAGTAGTAGAATATGTTAGTTGTGGTAATGGTTTTAAAAGTAATTTGTCATATGATGTTGGTTACTATCATTTAAAACTTAAGAAAAGTATAACTCTCCCTTACTATGTATAAGGCTACACGTGACAATAACTACTCTTTATCACAGTTAAAATAGCAATTATGATGGAAGTGAAATACGAGTATTCATTTACTATTTCACCGATATTAATGTATTGCAGATGTAGTAAACTGATTTTCACAATGTATTTAGTGTGGCGCATAGATAAACTCAAACATTTGAATGAACAACATGGCTACTTTCCTCTTAGTAGGGGTAGAAGAGACTCTTTAGTTATGGAAAGCAGCTCTTCTAGGTAAAGGACCCTTCAAAATAAAACCAATGTTCTCTAGTCTTGGGTAGTGCCATAGCCTGTGTACCATGGTCTTCCACTGTCTTATGTTAGAGTTCTCTTGCTTCAGGGTACACTCGGGCATGCTATTCTATATTATTTCTCTACCTCTTGTTTCGTAACAGGTTTTCGTAGTTCATATAGGAAATATCTATTCTAATGTTGTTACTGTTCTTCAAATATTTTATTTTTCCTTGTTTCCTTTACTCACTAGGCTATCTTCCCTGTGGAGGCCCCTGGGCTTATGGCATCCTGCTTTTCCAATTAGGGTTGAAGCTTAGTAAGTAAGTAAGTAAGTAATAATAATAATAATAATAATAATAATAATAATAATAATAATAATAATAATAATAATAATAATAATAATAATAATAATCGCCAGGAATATTTTTTTATTCTAAGTAGCATAAAATAATAAATAGTTTATAAAATGCCTTACACCTTGTTGAAAAGAAAAAAAGGTTCACTGACCTAGCTCAGAAACACAATTAATTCTAGATGACAATATAAAATCGCTTCTTCATCTGTCAAATATTCCTATTATGAATAATAATTTTTGATGGTGGAGAATGATGTAGTATGTGATGCGTGTAGGTAAAGAAATGTTATTGAATGGGATGAAACGTACATACTAAATGATAATACATGAATTATAGGAATTAGTTTCATAAAAAAAAAAAAATAAGGCTTTAGCTTAGAACCTAGTCTTGAAAACTAGTACAAATATGTAAGAAACCAATAAAAGAAACGTTTAGTAAACTACTATAAGAACATATTTTTTTTTGGTTGAGTAATGTATGAAAAGAAAGCAATCTTATGAAACTAGAATCCGAAATCTAATTTCTTATATTTAAAAGTGTATGTTTTCAGCGATATTAAGAGGCTTTTGAACACTGAGAAAAAAATAAGGGGAAAATTGATGGGTTTTAACATTATTTCCTAAGAAATTGATTTCCGTAGATATTCAATAGTTTATTGACATGGTTTTCCTATATTCATTAATATATTCGTGTATACTTCAATCATACATTTTATACATTTATCTATTAACTGACCCTATAATTTAATTACCTTAACCAATGATGTGGAAGAGCAGAAAGGCAATTCAATAAAGGGAGAAATGTGAGCAAAAAGAAAAGCTCTATTTTGGGGACTCGCGTAAGTGTCATAACCAACTTCCCTTATAGACAGGATTAAGTCTGCCTTATAGATATGGCTCTGGAAATAGAGTTAACATAAGATTTCAATTGATATTTGCATGCAATCGAAATTTATATGTATCGTAAGCACCACGAGTTCTTTGAATATTAATCCACAGAATGGGATGTAGAATCAATTGAAAGACTTCTGACCCCGTGTTTCTAAATGTCTACATTTTCATTGGAATAAGAAATGTTTATCGATTAATGAAAGGATATTTTCAAGAATATTCTATGACTTATAGTATTTTCTCTAAATTGTGGTATTTAGTTACCTCTACCAACAAAGTTGGAAGGAGGTTGTGTTTTACTTCCTGTTTTTCTGTTTGTGTTTGTGTGTTTGACTGTGAACACCTTTCAGGCCACAATTTTAATAGTAGAGTAATGAAACTTGCACAGATTAACTATGTAAAAAGCTAGAAATTATCCAATTTTGGAAGGTCATGGTAAAAGGTCAAGGTTAAGGTAAAGATATTTCCAATTCACGTAATCAGTCATAGGTTTGGACATCGCTGTCACGGAGACTTCAAACTTGGTTCATATTTGAGAGTATGAAAATCCACATCAATTAAAACATGTAAGGTCAAAGAGCTGGGTCAGGGTCCAGCAAAAGGTCATGAAATAGGCTGTGGCGACGGAGGTTTGCACTCTACTTAGTGCCCCCTCAGTTAAATCTGTTTTTATTATGCTATCATGACACAATCTGGAAATGTTTCCACAAATGTTTTTAAGGTTAGAGAGAATTATATGAAATAATTGTTCTATTTCTGATAAAAATATTTGATTATGAAATATACATATATATATATATATATATATATATATATATATATATATATATATATATATATATATATATATATATATATATGTGTGTGTGTGTGTGTGTGTGTGTGTGTGTGTGTGTGTGTATGTGTGTGTGTGCATATATATATATATATATATATATATATATATATATATATATATATATATATATATATATATATATATATATATATATACATATATATATATATATATATATATATATATATATATATATATATATACTTATATACAGGATGTGCCTATCTATATGTACGTAGTATATATATATATATATATATATATATATATATATATATATATATATATATATATATATATATATATATATATATATATATATATATTTATATATATATATATATATATATATATATATATATATATATATATATATATATAACGTTTCCAAGACTGCTCTATACTGTAAACCTACATTTTAGAAAAACTTTGTCTTTAACAATCCACAAAAATAGAGACACAAAACCCTAAAAATTTACTGCCCAATAAGTTTACTCTCAGTACTATATAAAATATTTGATAAGATCATATTAGAGAAAAAATGATCTACTCATTATGAAAATTACTAAGAACAGATAGGGTAAAATGGCTAAAATTTACATCCCCACACTATAATATAAACAATATAAAACAGACTATTCGCCAATCAAAATTGATTTTTCATTCATTATCTCCATGGTTTTGGAAATTCTGAATGTGAATATATCACATTGTTTAGATAAAATAGAAATATAATGATTAGAATCTGCACTAGAATCTCAATGCAGGAGATAGCATCGATTGCTGTTGGTCATTGGCTGGCCAGAATGCTCTCGGCACGACGGAAAAGGCAAAGTGGTCATTGGACCCTGGTTTTAGTGCTCTCCAGAGATTTAACGTAGGCGGTGCTGCAGTCACGGGATTCTTATATGTAAACAATGCCTGATTCCAAAGATGCTGGCAATCTTTCGTTTTGTGCAATGGATCCTTGCCTATCTTAATTATTATCTCTTTTAATGTTATTAATGTTTTTTTTTTTTAATATTTTATTGTAATTTTTCATTACTTCTTATATCGTTTATTCTTTTCCCTATTTCCTTTCCTCTCTTGGCTATTTTTTCCAGGTAGAACCCTTGAGCTTATTACATCTTGGTTTTCCAACTAGAGTTATAGCTTGGCTTGTAATAATAATAATAA
>NC_090742.1:120575467-120590467 GCF_036898095.1 Palaemon carinicauda | reverse complement strand
AGATACTGTATGTAGGGAGGGGTCCTACAGCCCTTTCTTAGAAAGGCAAGGGCGGGTCCATCAGGACGACATGGCTATCTCACCCAAAAATAGATTTTTCGCTTCGCTCAAAATCCGTTTTTTGGGCTCAAGCCATGTCGTCCTGATGGAAGTGTACCAGAGCATTACTGTATCTGTGGATTCTCAGAACGTGCCGTACTCCCCGGAGATATTTATTCCCGGTCGACTAGACCTAGAGACCTAAGATGTTACCGTTATACATCTTTTCAACTAACTATAAACTATGTTAGAGCTTCCTGCCCCCTACAGGGAAGAGTCCTACTAGACTCTGGAAAGTCTCGAAGAGTACATATATCTATGTATGAATACCAGACAAGCTAATATAGTGGTCTCGCCCTATATTAAGTAAAGCATAGTTTGTATAGAACCACTGCGTCAATATATTGACCAGTCATCCGCACAATACTTGTATTGGACAAAGGTTTATATCCGCATAGGAAGAAACTAATAAAACCGCCCTCGTCCCTTTATGGGATGGAGTCCTCCCATTAGGGGACTTACATAAACCAATGCAACATAGCTTGCAAAACAGAACAATTCTATCAGAATTATCCCAGATAAGATACATAGAATTAAAATGCTCAATTATACCAATAAATTGACACAGGTGAAAGAGACGCAAGGTTCTCAAGAACAAGTTTATTGACAGATAATAAACAGACAGGTTAACAACAAATATATATATTTATATAAAAGAGGGTAACCCAAAACTTTAAGCATAAGTATGATAGTAAACAGAACTTGTTTATCTGAAAGAAAAACCATTAAACACCACTTTAATGAGATACCAAGGTATCAAGTCATAAAAAATCTATATTACAAATCAATCACATTAGCGTTAGAAACGCTTGGCACACATGTCTGAACTTATGCAAGGTTCACCTTTGAAGGAAGGAACAGTCTATATGGGCACTTGGTGCCCTCATTTAGTTTGTAGTACAGTATGTACCTACACACTCACCCTGGACTTAATCGTCCCAATTAAGACCACTGTTCCTCGCAGAGTTAAACAGTAGGGTTAACTACACGACCCACTGCTACCACAGATCTCTTAAGTTCCTCTACTTGCTTCGCATAGTGGCGAAAGAACACCCTGGAAGACTTCCAGCCCGTGTATGAACGGAGATGTTCAAAATCCATACAATTAAAGAAATTTAGGGATGAGGCAACTTTCCTCGGATCGTGACCTGCGGGTGTACTGTCAGGATCCGCTCTGCGAATAAAATATGTCATTTTCGCTCTGAGTTGATTCAGAGATAAATTTGAGCCTGATGTTTCTCCCCTGAATAGTTGACTACCCTTGAAGTCTGAAGTTCTACGAAGATAGACCTTTAGGCATTCTACTGGACATAGAGATGCATCTTCTTTCAGAGGACAGATTCTCCAGGGACCCCACCTGTTGGTGGGTAACTTATTCTTGGCGAGAAACGTAGGATCCGGAAACAGGTTCAGCTCCCCCCCATCCAGGAACTGAACACGACCTGCCTCTCTCGAGAGGGCTACGATCTCACTAACCCTGGCCCCGGACGCGAGTGCAAATAGGAAAATAACTTTTTGCGTCAAATCCTTTAACGCACATTCTTCATTGCTCAACAAGGAGGCGAAATGAAGAACTTTGTCTAAAGACCATGAGATGGGCTTTGGAGGTGCTGAAGGTCTGAGCCTAGCGCAGGCTTTCGGAACTTTATTAAAGATCTCGTTACCTAGGTCGATCTGGAAGGCAAATAAAATGGGTCTCATCAAAGCCGATTTACACACTGAAATCGTGTTAGCTGCCAATCCTTGGCCATGGAGGTGGATGAAGAAAGATAAGCAGAAATCTGTTGAGATCTCCTGCGGATTCTTTGCCTTTACAAAGGCCACCCATTTTCTCCAAGATGACTCATATTGCCTTCTAGTCGATTTGCACTTGTATTCCTCTAGGAAGTCTATGCTGGCTTTCGAAATCCCGAAGCGCTTTCTCACCGCTAGGGCGAGAAAATCATGAGCTGCAGGGTCTGGGTTTTCTGTAATGAAGCGCAGACAGTCGACTTCTGGACTCGCTGGGTCAGAACTGGATGTGGTAGCGGCACGAACTTCATCTGTAGTTCCAACGCCAAGGGGAACCACATGCTGTTCGCCCACTTGTGGGCCACTATTGCCGCTACCCCCTTGAAGGATCTCAGTTTGTTGAGGACCCTCAACAGAAGGTTGTGAGGAGGGAACAGATAAATCCTGGACCATCTGTTCCAGTCGAGGGACATTGCGTCCACTGCTTCCGCTAAGGGGTCCTCGTACGGGGACACGTACAGGGGCAACTTCTTGTTGTCTTTCGTCGCAAAGAGGTCTATTTGCAGTTCTGGGACTTGATTCAGAATGAAGGAAAATGATCCTGCGTCTAAGGACCATTCCGACTCTATCGGTGTGAACCTGGATAGAGCGTCCGCTGTCACATTGCGGACTCCTTGAAGGTGAACTGCCGACAGGTACCACTTCTTCTTTTCCGCCAATCGGAAAATGGCTAACATCACTTGGTTGAGAGGTGGTGACCTCGACCCTTGTCGATTCAAGCATCTCACAACCACCTCGCTGTCTGTCACCAATCTTATGTGGATCGAGTGACGCGGGGAGACTTTCTTTAAGGTAAGGAGCACTGCCATAGCTTCTAGAAAGTTTATATGAAAGGTCCTGAATAGCTTGGACCAAGTCCCCTGGACTTTTTTCCGATGAGAGTGACCTCCCCATCCCTCCTTTGAGGCGTCTGAGTGAATCGTCAACGACGGGGGAGGTGGCTGAAGAAGAACAGACTTCTTTAGATGTCTGGCTTGGGACCAAGGTCTGAGAAGAGTACGTAGCCGAGGCGGCACTGGTCTTCTCAGGTCTCTTCGCGCGTTTGATGCATACCTTCTCCAAACTCCGGTTGCAACCTTTAGCTGTGCTCTTAGCACTGGGTCTGTCACTGAAGCAAACTGGAGAGAGCCTAGTACCCTCTCCTGTTCGCGTCTTGATATCCTTTCGGAATCTAGAAGTCTCTTGACAGAGCCCGCTATCTCCTTCCTTTTCTTCATTGGGATGGAGAAACTGTGTGACAAAAGGTCCCAGTGGATTCCCAGCCACTGGAACTTTTGGGATGGAGAAAGTCGAGACTTTTTCTTGTTGATCTTGAAGCCTAGGTACTCTAGGAACTGGATCACCTGACTGGAAGCTTGCAAGCATTCGGTCTCGGATGCTGCCCACACCAGCCAGTCGTCCAGGTAGGCTACTACCTGAATTCCCTTTAGGCGTAATTGTTTGAGAGCTGCGCTCGCAAGCTTCGTGAAAATCCTTGGGGCTATGTTTAGCCCGAATGGCATGGCTCTGAAGGCGTACAGTTTCCGTTGTAGCCTGAACCCTAGGTAGGGGGAGAGTCGACGGCTGATTGGAATGTGCCAATAGGCGTCTGACAAGTCTATAGAGACTGAGTATGCCCTCTTGGGCAGTAAGGTCCTTATGTGTTGCAGTGTTAGCATCTTGAATTTGCAATTCACTATGAACTTGTTGAGTGGTGACAAGTCCAGAATGACTCTGAGCTTTTCCGAGTCTTTCTTGGGAACACAAAACAGCCTCCCTTGGAATTTGATGGACTTCACCTTTCGGATCACATTTTTCTCCAACAGTTCTTGAACGTACTCCTCCAAAATGGGGGTGGAGTGTTGGAAAAACCGAAGGCATGGGGGTGGAGTGCTGTACCAGCTCCAACCCAGTCCATTCTTGAGTAGGCTTTGGGCCCAGGGATCGAAGGTCCAGCGATCCCAAAATTTCATCAGTCTCCCTCCTACCGGTATCATTTCACTTGGACTGCCGTCCTGAGGTCTTGCCTCCCTGACCACGACCACCTCTGAATCCCCTTCCCCTTGAGGGGCGCCTAGACGAGCCTCTGGCTGCTCCTCTAGGTTTTGCACGAAAGGAAGAAGACTGTCCTTCGAACGTTGGGGCGAATGTGGTTGACTGACCTGGCACAGCCTGGGGTACCCACTGAAAGGCAGTCGGGGTTTGTGCCACCATCTGGGGCACTGGAGGCAAAGGCAATTGCAGTTGCTGTTGCTGTCTATAAGGCTTGGCTGGCCGAGATGGTAGCCTAGTCTTCATATTCTTCCTCTTTGGTTGAGGACCCTCATCCGGGGAAGATTTTCTTTTGATAGCCAGGCCCCACTTCTGGAGAAGATTTCTATTCTCAACGGCGGCCTTATCAACAACCTCTTTAACCACATCGGTAGGGAAAAGGTCTTTTCCCCAAATGTTGGAGGAGATTAACTTCCTTGGCTCGTGTCTCACCGAAGCCCCGGTGAACACGAACTCCCTGCAAGCTCTCCTTGCCTTGACGAAGCTATAAAGGTCCTTCGTCACTGTGGCTAAGTGAGACTTAGCCACTACCATGAACATTTCATGGACCTTGGGGTCACTTGCCATCGTCTCGAGAGTAGTCTGATGAGACATTGAGGCAGCCAGTCTTTCTTTTGTCTCGAACTCTCTTCGTAAAAGAGATTCGGACAGCTTGGGGAGGTCCTCGCCGAATTGCCGTCCGGCAATATCAGCCTCCAACTTTCCCACTGAGAATGTCAGATGGACATCCTTCCAGTCTTTGTGGTCCATAGGTAGAGCCAGCGACAAGGGTTTACACTCCTCCAGGGAGGGGCAAGGCTTGCCGGCCTCGACTGCCTTTAGGACAGCCGCAAACCCTTTCTGTAAAAAGGGGAAGGCTCTATCAGGAGAGGACACAAACGAAGGGAGCTTCTTGCTCAATGCAGCTACCTTCGAATTCGAGAAACCCCTCTCTTTCATCGAGGATGAAAGTAGGGCTTGAGCCTTAGCGTGGTCCATAACAATGACCTCCTTCGGCTCTGTCTCCTCCCTTGAAGCTGGTTCTTTTCTCAGCCGGACATAGCAGTCCGGATATGATGCCTTGCTGGGCCAGAATTCTACCTCCTCTAGGGGAACTGAACCCAGCTTATCCGAAATGACGATCTTTCCAGTCGTCATCGGCATGTGCTCAGCATACCTCCATGGGTTAGCATCTGAGCATATGGGAAGGTCTTTCACATTGAGCCTTTTCCGGGGCCCATGTGATTCTGCCAGGGACTGCATACGCAGTTCCATTGCAGCCGCCTTCTCCTGATTCTCCTTCTGCATTTGTTGGATCATTCCAACAATCGAAGAGAGGGCCTGTCCCAGTTCTACTGGGAGGCCAGCCGATGTTGAGGGGATAGGCTCCGGCATCTGAACCGAAGTAGCCGACACCTCGTCGACCTCATCCTCTACGACATCCGGGGTTTGAACTTGATCCTGACCTTCTGCCAGGAGGTCTTCTTCCAAACGTTCGTCCAGGTCAGACATCCTGTCACACAACTGGATGTCTTGCATCGCATCTGCGACTTCCTCGTCCACCTGGACTTGATCTTGAAGGATCTCCTCTTGAGGCTGGGGAATCACTGCCTCAGCTGATGCCTGGGGAAAAAGATACGCCCTCATCTTCTCACTTGGAAGATAAGGGCCAGAGGTGTTCTTCTTGAAGCCCCTTACCCAAGTACGAAGCTTTTCCCTAGCTATATCCCTTGATTCCGCCGTTCTAGGGGAATCAAAAGCCTCAGTAATCAGGTTAGTGCATACAGTACATACCTGAGGGTCCCAATACTGGAGATCATCCTTGGAGACAGCGCATGCTGCGTGTCTCCTACAACACTCATGTCCGCAGAGGTTCTTGCTGCGGACATTGCAGAAAACATTTCCGCACTTCGGAGGGTCCTCCTGTAAAGAGAAGAAATTTCCATGAGTATCAAGTGAACTATGTATCACTGGATATGCATAGTATAGCATAACAATTCATAAATGAAAGACACACACTTGTGTTTCCCTCACAACCCATTGTTGTAGCCTTCCAGATAATAAAATCAAAATGGTTTATCTCTACTAGAGTAACCAATGCAAGGTTTCCAGAGGAAACAGGTGGAGCTCACACCTAGGCAATGATTTTAAAAATCCTGGATAATAGACGGGGAAGAACTCTGCTTCCTGTCTGAGGGCAACAGCAAAGGGCTGTGTAAGAAAACACAATAGTGTTAGAAGATACAGTGCTGTACCTAAACTTTTACTATAGTTTTCTTCTTACTGTATATGCTATACAGAAGAATACTAGTACAGTATAGGAGGATGTGTGCCGGCCTGCCTTTGCCGGCCGGCACACACCACAATTAGCTTTAAAGTATACTACTTAACAGCTATAGGGCGGCAGCCCTCTGGTTCAAATGCCTGTGCCGGCGGCAGCAGCTGCCGGCCAGCAACAGCCAGTGTTGGCCGGCAATGATTGCCGGCCAGCAACTACACAAGGTAGTACCCAGCTGCCGGCCACACTCTTGGTGACCGGCAGACAAGAACTGACATAAGCCGGCCGGCAAAGGTACAAGACCGATGCCAGCCGGCAGCAAAAGAACCAGAAGACTACACCTGCCCGGCAGCCGGGACAGGTACAGCACTAGAAGAAAATAGAATGGATGCCGGGATAAGAGTGTACACAACCCCCCAAGCCCGGCAACCGAAAGAGTGCATATAAGGAAGGGGAGAAACTTAATTCAGGCTTCCTTGACCAATGCCGTCCGGCTCTGCCGGCAGGCATGGATGAGGGACCAAGAGAGGTCCGGGCAGCACTCGAAAACATAAGACCCTTGCCGTCCAGCATCTCTGCCGGCCGGCAATGGGCTTAGTCAATCCATATCCCAACCTATACTAGGTCCAGAAGTAGAATGACATAAGGTACAGTAATACCCCTGCCGGCCAGCTCTGCCGGCCGGCAAGGTACAGTACAGTAATGGCTAGGCCATTACGGAGATAGAGGGGGAAGGGACAAGAGGGTCCTGCCAACCTTGCTTTAGTGACAGATCACCCGCAGCCAAGAACTTTGTCTTAGCCTAAGGGAGATCTAAGGGAAAGGGCCAGCGCAGTAGTATAATACCTGCCAGCTTCCAGAGCACCAAAGCAAGGAAGGCGTTGCTACTCCCAAGGGAAGATTTATCCTCCCTGAGAACAGCAACAGGACTTAGTCTGGTCGATCACACAAGAAGGAATCATAACTACAGAAACCTTCGATAGTGACCTAAGGGAGCTCAGCTCCCTTTGTAAGTGTTAGGTCAGCGAGGGAGACTCTGCCCCAAGCCAAACAACACGGACTCAGACTAAAAACTCTGTTGTTCTGTCCCTCTTTGAACCAGACTCTGCTGGAACAGGAAGGTACAGTAACACCCTAGTATAGTTTTATCGAAAATAAATTCGGAAAAAACCACTTAGGGATAAGCCCAAGGCTTAAACAGAGGGAAAGGGATTGCATACCTTCTCCGAAGAAAAGAAAGCAACCGGGGAGTATGATAAAGTATACTAAGGCTCCATAAGCAATTAGCCTAGGCACCAAGAGAATCGCTTACCTAATTCACCGAAACTCTCACGTATACAATCTTGGAAATATTCCACACAGTCTAAAATGTATAAAATATAGCCTAAAGCTTCAATAAAATTTTAATTACACTCGGAAAAACCAAAATCATGCATTAAGTACTAGGACCAAACGACTAGGCTACATGGCCTAGCGTAGGCCAGAATGGCGAATACTTCGCCAAATAATACTAAGCACGAAAGGAAATCCTATGTAAAGCTAAATAGCTAAATTTTATTAAGCAAAACAACCAGGAATGTCACTCTGACTAACTAATTTATACCTAGCGAGTGAGTGTCCAGGACACCTCTGGTAGGCTACGGCTCTTGTATCAAAGATTAATCCTATTAATCACTCAAAATTTTACCAAGAGCCTACATTTATACATAACAGACACTATACTCAACTTATCCGAGGCCAACGAAGACGAAGAAGCCATGAAAAGCTGAATAAATCCAAGATTTGCGAGAAAAACAGGAAAAAACACCGAGTTGTTAAGCTACGCAAAAAGGAATACAGATGGCGCCAGGATTGGCGCCAGGCACGCATACGAATCGGGGGATAGGGAAGCCTTGGGAGCGGCTCCCCTTTTTCTTTCCCGAATTCGTATCTCGTCAATCTCCCTCCTACGAGACGAATCTCTGTTCAGGTCGTAGATTGCCATGTGACGTGTCTAGAATACGTCCTCTGATATGTCGCGATATCCCTTTCACGAGGGATACTCGCTCCAGGAGTTAGAATTCTGGTACCTTAAGGTAAATTCTCTGGGAATATCGCCGTAGTTGTAATATACCCTAGGAAGCTACCCTATAGGAACTTCCATCAGGACGACATGGCTTGAGCCCAAAAATGTATATAAATATCATCTACCGCAACGAAACCTTTTCAATTTCAAAACACATATATTGTAAAATGTCAGCTTTCCTAAAATAAATTGCATAATGCTCAAACCAGATATGCTGTAGAATAGCAGCTTTTAGAGATATTATATATTTATTTCCTAACATTTGACAGTGAATCACATATCCACGAACTCCACTTCATATCCTAAAGGCAGAACTGGCCTTGATGAAGAAACATTAGGGTCATTTCTGTGTAAAACTGGATTACATAATGCAAACCACAATTTTTTATATTGTTTTATAAACGTGTATATATATATATATATATATATATATATATATATATATATATATATATATATATATATATATATATATATATATATATATATATATATATAAACGGATTTTGAGCGAAGCGAAAAATCTATTTTTGGGTGAGATAGCCATGGCGTCCTGATGGAAGGTTCCTGTTTGGTAGCTTCCTTGGGTATAAGACTACTAAGATATTCCCAGAGAATTTAACCACAGGTTATCACAGAATTCTAACTTCTGGAGCGAGTATCTCAAAGGTTTCCCTTTAAGACATCGTAATACAACAGGGGACACGCATGTCTGAACGTGCCACATAGCTATCTCCACCCCGAACAGAGTTAATGCTTCGGTGTGTAAGGGCTGAGAATAGCTGGGAGCCGTTCCACAGCTAATCTCACTCGTGGCTACTACTGATACTCGAGACGTAAACAAACGGACGCCATTGCTCTAATGACGTCACGCGCGTCTTTATCCTGACGCCAGTTGCTGCCCATCACCATGATACAATTGTGTAGGGTGGGAACAAAACTGGACGAAGTAGTAGGGAGGGTCCATCAGGACGCCATGGCTATCTCACCCAAAAATAGATTTTTCGCTTCGCTCAAAATCCGTTTTTTGGGCTCAAGCCATGGCGTCCTGATGGAAGAGTACCAGAGAATCAATGTATCGTGGTAGATTTTCCCCCAGTGTTAAGTGCCTAGGCATTGACAAAACAGCAAAGTAATCTTAGGTAAAGAACCATAGGAACGAAGTATCCTGCCCCCCATTGGTAGGAAGTTCCCATGGGCTATGCCGACGTCAAAGTGGTATTGAAGGGCTATTCATCCTGACAGAAGAACTTTTAAGAACTTAGAGATGAAGCAGAATGTTTGATATTTGTATAGGAACATTCTGAATTAGGCCAGTGGTGGTTGGGCACTGTGTATAGAGTTCATCTCTTGGTTATCAGAAGTAAGTATTCGTGTAGGAACCTTACTGAGACAGGGTGAATATAATTTAGGATTAGACATCTTAAATTCTTCATGACCATAAGAGAGGAGGAATAAATAAAACTATGACAGTATGTATTTCATAGTAGGTAGGAGCTGAAAGAGACGCATAAGTAATAAAATAGAAATTTTATTTCACAATGCAGAAATTAAATAATTTACAGCAAAAGTAAAGTTCATTTACAGTAATAATAATGTACATAGAAATAAAGGCTTGCTCTTGAATCTGAAAAGGAATTTCAGGATTAGTAGGTACTCGTTCTCGAGGAACGCAAGTCTTTAAACAACACATCATGCTCAAGGCATGCGGCACTTGTGTGACACTATGACATTTCACCTGGGATAAGAACAGTTATAAAAGCACTAAGTGTTTTTAGACATCACTATGAATCGCTCGAGGGTCAACATAGGCACCCGAAGAGTTAGAGTCCCAAGTAACTCACTGTTCTACGCAGAGTTAGGTGCAGGTTTCATAACACTACCTGCGGCTACCACAAAATGTTTGACTTCGTGCACTTGTTTCGCATAATGTTTAAAGAAAACTCGCGAGGACTTCCAGCCCGTAAAGTTTTTAAGGCTCTCAAAGTCCATGCTCTGAAAGAAGTTCAGAGACGATGCCACTTTTCTAGGATCATGACCAGCGGGTGTACTGTTCGGATCCGCTCTGCGAATGAAGTAGGTGATTTTCGCTCTTAATTGTTTCAGTGACAGGTCGCTGCCCGATGTTTCTCCTTTGAAGAGTTGGCCTCCACCAAAGTTCGAAGTTCTGCGAAGATAGACCTTGAGACTCTCTACTGGACATAGAGAGACATCCTCCTTCAGGGGGCATATTCTCCAAGGGCCCCATCTTTTGGTGGGTAATTCGTTTTTAGCGAGAAACGTCGGATCAGGGGAGAGGGTCACTTCTCCTGAATCAGCAAACAGGATGTGTCCCTCTTCTCTTGATAATGCCACTATTTCGCTGACTCGAGCTCCCGAGGCGAGAGCAAATAAAAATATAACTTTCTGAGTCAGATCCTTGAGGGGGCATGAATCGTTGTCCAAGTTAGAGGCGAAATGGAGTACCTTGTCTAGTGACCAGGAGATCGGTTTCGGAGGGGGTGCTGGGCGTAGGCGAGCACATGCTTTTGGTAATTTGTTAAAGATGTCGTTGGACAGATCAATTTGGAAAGCATATAGAATTGGTCTAGTCAAAGCCGATTTGCAGGTTGAAATCGTATTGGCTGCTAATCCTTGTCCATGAAGGTGAATGAAGAAGGACATACAGAAATCAATGGTGATTTCTTTAGGATTTTTTGCCTTGACAAAGGAGACCCATTTCCTCCAGGATGATTCATATTGCCGTCTCGTGGATTCGGTCTTGTATTCCTCTAGGAAGTCTAGACTTTTCTTCGAGATCCCAAACCTCTTCTTTGCGGCAAGGGAGAGAAAATCATGAGATGAAGGTCCTTGATTTTCGATGATGAAGCGAAGACAGTCGACTTCTGTACTTGTTGAGAGAGAACTGGGCCCGGGAGAGGGATCAGCTTGGGCTGCAGCTCCAGGACCAGGGGGTACCAGTTGCTCCGGGGCCACTTGGGAGCCACTAGGGCCGCTGTCCCTTTGAAGGTTCTCAGTTTGGAGAGGACTTTCAACAGAAGGTTGGTGGGAGGGAACAGGTATATCTTGGACCATCTGTTCCAGTCCAGTGACATGGCGTCCACCGCTTCTGCTTTGGGGTCCTCGTACGGGGCTACGTACAGAGGAAGTTGATTGTTGTCGCTCGTTGCAAAGAGATCTATCTGAAGTTCTGGGACTTGATGAGAGATGAAGGAGAATGATCTTGCGTCTAGAGACCATTCCGACTCTATCGGGTTTGTCCGAGATAGAGCATCCGCTGTCACATTGCGGAATCCTTGTAGGTGAACTGCAGACAGGTGCCACTTCTTCTTCTCCGCCAGACGGAAGATTGGGAGAAGCACCTGATTTATCTGGGGCGATCTTGAGCCTTGGCGATTGAGACAACGAACTACCACCGAGTTGTCTAGGGTTAGACGGATGTGGATCGAGGGCGGCGGGGATAACTTCTTCAGAGTTAGAAGGACCGCCATGGCCTCCAAGATGTTTATGTGGAACGTCTTGAATAGTGGAGACCAGGTCCCTTGAGCTTGTTTCAGGTGGGAGTGACCTCCCCAGCCTTCCAGTGAGGCATCCGTGTGGATGTTGAGTGATGGAGGAGGGTGTTGGAGAGGAATGGACCTTTTCAGGGCCTTTGCTTCCGACCACGGCTTTAGGAGGCGTCGAAGTCTGTTTGGAAGCCGTCTCTTGAGGTCTCTTCGAGCGATGGATGCCGAGCGTCTCCAGACTCCCGCGGCATCCTTTAGCTGTGCGCGAAGCACTGGGTTTGTCACTGAGGCGAATTGTAGAGAGCCTAGAACTCGTTCCTGCTGTCGTCTTGAAATGCGTTTGGATTTCAGTAGTCGCTTGACAGACCCTGCTATTTCCTTCCTTTTCTTCTGGGGGATGGAAAGGCGGTGTGACTGAAGATTCCAGTGGATTCCCAACCACTGAAACTTCTGAGCTGGAGAGAGGCGAGATTTCTTCTCGTTGATCTTGAATCCCAGGTGTTCTAGGTACTGGGTAACTTCGTTGCAAGACTTTGCACACTCTTCGGGCGATGGAGCCCAGACTAGCCAGTCGTCGAGGTAGGCCATCACCTGGACGTTTTTTAGGCGGAGCTGTTGTACTATGGCATCCGCCAGCTTTGTGAAGATCCGAGGGGCCACATTGAGGCCGAATGGCATGGCCCGGAAGGCGTAGCTTTTCCTTTGGAGTCGAAATCCTAGGTAGGAGGAAGCGTGATGGTTCATTGGAATGTGCCAATAGGCATCCGCCAGGTCTATAGAGACCATGTAGGAACCTTGAGGCAGAAGGGTCCTTATTTGTTGAAGCGTCAGCATCTTGAATTTGTTGTTCTCTATGAACTTGTTGAGGGGGGATAAGTCCAGAATGACTCTGAGTTTGTCTGAGTCCTTCTTGGGAACGCAAAACAGTCTCCCTTGGAACCTGGTGGACTTTACCTTCCTTATCACCTTCTTGTTCAAGAGGTCTAGAACATATTCTTCCAGAATGGGGGTCGATTGTTGGAAGAACCGCTGGAAGATTGGGGGTGGTTGCGTCCAACTCCAGCCTAGACCGTTCTTGATGATGCTGTGTGCCCAGGGATCGAAGGTCCAACGATCCTGGAATTGGCGGAGTCTTCCTCCCACCGGAAGCACTTCATTGCTTCTGGTGTCCCGAGGACTTGTTGCCTCGGCCGCTAGCTCCCTTTCCTCCTCTACCTCTGGAGGGACGACGAGATGCGTCTCTGCTTGCACCCCTGGACGAGCCTCTACCTTTGGCATGAAAGGTAGTGGATGGTTGCTCAAAGGCAGGGGTGAAGACCGGTGACTGTGACAACACCGGTTGGGGGACCAATTGAAAGGTCTGCTGTGGTTGGGCAACCACTTGGGAGGTAGCGGGTCCCGGAAACTGACGTCGTTGCTGACGTTGCTGGGGTTTTGGCTTTTGTGGTTTCCTCTTAGGCTGAGGTCCATCGTCCTGAGAGGGTTTCCTTTTTCTGGACATGCCCCACTTGTGGAGAAGGTTCCTATTCTCCGTGGCGGCTCTGTCAGTTATTTCCTTGACAAGGTCAGAAGGAAACAGGTGCTTTCCCCAGATGTTGGAGGAAATCAGCCTCCGGGGTTCGTGTTTCACGGTGGCACCGGCAAACACGAATTCACGACAGGCTCTACGAGCCTTTATGAAATGGTACAAGTCCTTCATTACTGTAAGTAAGTGGGATTTGGCTAGTACCATGTAGTGATCAGGTACTCTTGTGTCACAGGCCATCACTTCCAGTTGGACTTGATGAGAAAGAGATGCCGCAAGCCTCTCCTTCGTGTCTTGTTCCCGGCGAAGGAGGTGATCATTGAGCTTAGGGAGGTCTTCATTAAACTGACGTCCGGCGACGTCAGGATCGAGCCTACCCACGACGAAAGTATGCTGAACATCTTTCCAGTGTCGAGCGTCAGGGGGGGTCACGATGGAGAAGGGTCTGCACTCCTCCAGTGCAGGGCAGGGTTTTCCTTCTTCCGCCGCTTTAAGGCATGCAGCTAAGGCCTTTTCCAAGAAAGGAAGAACCGCAGTGTCAGGTGCGACGTATGTAGGATGCTTCTTGCTCAAGGCTGGAAGCTTAGAGCAGGTAAAGCCCCTACTCTTAAATGCGGAGGCTAGCATAGCCTGGGCCTTTGCGAGATCGAACACTATCTCTTCTTTAGGTTCGGTCTCTTCCTTCGAGGCAGGTTCGGAACGAAGCCGGACGTAACAGTCCGGGTAGGCCTCGAAGCTTGGGAAGAACTCCACATCTTCCAACGGGACCGTGCCGATCTTGTCACTAACAAAGATCCTGCCGGTCGCAATAACCATATGCTCTGCATACCTCCACGGGTTGGCATGAGAGCAAGCTGGGAGATCCTTGACCGAAATCTTCTTCGGTTCTCTGGATCCAATCATTGACCTGATGGACTCCTGGTTCTCCTTCAGTCTGTCGTCCATGACAGCTCTAATCAGCCGGATCAGTTCTTGGGTAGAAGAGGAAGGATCCGGGGTCGAGGAGGTAGACGGAATGGACACATCCGTCGGTGTAGGAGTAGGCGGAGGGATGGATGAGGGAGGAGCTCCAAGCTCCGACTCGGTGTATTCCACCTTGTCTTCGTCCTCTTCGGCTCCTTGAGCCATAAGCGTCTTCTCCGTGTCTTCCGAGACGTCAGAGATCTGTTCATCATCCTCGGAATCTAAACGACACTCGTGCATGGACTGAGCCATGACCACATCAGGTTCCACCGTAATTTGGACAGTGGGGATTGCTTCTTTTGGAACCACTGAGTCAGGGGAGGCCTTAGGGAACAACAGGGACCTCAGTTCTTCGGTGGCCAGGTACGGTCCGGTAGCATTTTTCTGAAAGCCACGCACCCACTTGCGCAGCTTTTCACGAGAAATGTCTCTAACCTCCGCTGAGGGAGGGTTATGGAAGGCCTCAACTAGGTGGGCCTGGCAGACCGTACAATCCAGTGGATTCCAGAATTTCAAATCCCCTTTCTTGTCTGCACAAGGGGCGTGAGTCCTGCAAGCCGTATGCCCGTAAAACTGCGGGCGTTTCACAGCGCAGAAGGCGAAGTCACACTTCATCTGCTCCTCCTGTGGAAGAAAGAGAAAATGAGTATGGGGGAGTCATAAGAATGGCTCTTAAACTAAGTTAATATTAATCATTAATTTTAACTTAAAGAAGGTGTGATGCATAGAGAATGAAAACAGTAAAGGAGAACACGCTCCATGC
>NC_090742.1:120564694-120574967 GCF_036898095.1 Palaemon carinicauda | reverse complement strand
TCTCTCTCTCTCTCTCTCTCAGAAAGTTGAGTAGTAACATTTTCTCTTTATAACACATACATACACACACACACACACACACATATATATATATATATATATATATGTGTGTGTGTGTGTGTGTCGGTTTTTGTGTAACACACACATATATATGTATATATATTTATATACTGTACATACAATATATATACACGTATGTATAAACAATATATATATATATATATGGGTAAATCTATATGTTTTTTTTCTAGGTATATTAAGCGGTTACCCTTTTCTGTGCGGGTAGTGTATTTCAGATTAAAGATTCTAGAGCCCATTACTTTTTATTCATGAACCATCCTAATTATTAGCATCATATTCCTAAGAGGAAGCCATCCTCTAATATTTGAATTATTATTATTATTATTATTTGCTAAGCTGCAACCCTAGTTGGAAAAGAAGGATGCTTTAAGCCCAGGGGCTCCAACAGGGAAAACAGCCCAGTGAGGAAAGGAAATAGGTAAAAATTAATTGTTTAAGAACAGCAGCAATATTAAAATAAATATTTCCTATATAAACTATAAAGCTTTAACAAAACAAAGAGGAGGAGAAACAAGAGAGAACATTGTGCCTGAGTGTACCCTCAAGCAAGAGAACTCTAACCCAAGGCAGTGGAAGACCATGGTACAGAGGTTATGGCACTACCCAAGACTAGAGAACAATGGTTTGATTTCGGAGTGCCCTTCTCCTAGAAGAGCTGCTTACCATAACTGAAGAGTCCCTTCTACCCTTACCAAGAGGAAAGTAGCCACTGACCAATTACAGTGCAGTAGTTAACACCTTGAGAGAAGACAAATTGTTTGGTAATCTCATTGTTGTCAGGTATATGAGGACAGAGGAGAATATGTAAAGAATAGGCCAGACTATTCAGTGTATGTGTAGGCAAATGGGGAAAATGAACCATAACCAGAGAGAAGATCCAAAGGACCCCATAACTCTAGCGGTAGTATCTCAACGGGTGGCTGGTGCCCTGGCCAACCGTCTAACTGTAAAATGTCACTATTCAATTTACTATTTGTCAGTCAGTATAGATAATGTTCATCCTTTAATGGATTATATCAATTTCTGTGCAACGTTGAGAGGCTTATGCATGCGTCCATCGTTATTGCTTATAATTTTCCTAATATATATATATATATATATATATATATATACAGTATATACAGTATGTATATATATAGTTATTATATATGTATATATATACATATATTTATTTATATATATATATAATTGTATATATATATATATATATATAACGCAAACTATTGTATAATATTATTTATATATATATATATACAGTATCTATATATATATATATATATATATATAATATTGCACAATAGTTTGCATTATTATTATTATTATTTTTATTATTATATATATATATATATATATATAAATAAAATAATGCAAACTAATGTACAATAATATATACATATATATATATATATATATATATATGTATATATACATATATATGTGTGTGTATATTTATATATTTTAAATACGAAATATAGACATGATGAGATACTCTAATTGCATAATAAATTGCAATCTTATATGAGAGTTCGTACACTTGTTGGAGAGAGAGAGAGAGAGAGAGAGAGAGAGAGAGAGAGAGAGAGAGAGAGAAGGAAAAGAGAGAGAGAAAACTTCAAGTACATATTTTGCACTCATAATCAGGTTCATATTCGTAGTGAAAATCTGTACTAAAACAAGATAAAAGTCATCTAGAAAACAGGTTCATATTTCGGAAGAAACCGTATTTCAAGGAAGACCAATTCCTTGTCAAACGCAATTGATATGAAAAGGGCGTAAGAAAGATGAAAATAAAAAGGAAAAACAAGTTTAGAATGAAAACATAATTAGAAATATTTAAATACCAAGAACCATGAAAAATGTGAAAAGAAATATGAGAAATCATTTGTCGGCTGAATTTTGATAATCAATTCATGGCCTCGAAAAACCTACCTGTTACAAGTCGAAAGTTTTGAATGAAATCGTGTAGCGTAAGTGATTGATTGCCTTCAACGAACTCGCTTCAGAGATGCATAATGGCCAGATTTCTCTTCAGGAATGAAGAGAAAAAGCGATGGATGAATATACGTGTTTCTTATGACGGAGACGCGGAGAGAGAGAGAGAGAGAGAGAGAGAGAGAGAGAGAGAGAGAGAGAGATACGACGAGCTCTCCTATCAGAAAAGGGAACGAGGTAGAATGAAGAGAAAAGACGAATGAATAATTATAAATAAACATTAATGGAATAACTGAGAAAAATTAGAAAATATTTTGCTGAAAGAGACAAGGAGGATTGAAAACTGGAAAGAACTGGAAAATAACTGGACTGCGTTTGAAGGAAGATAGTTAAAACAAGGGATAAATAAGGCAAAGAGAGAAAGGAGAATGAACGTAGCAAATGTTTATTTATTATTCCAGTAATTTTTCAAAATAGATTTTCTTATTCATCAACCTACTCTTTATACTTTATCTTGACATCTATTTACCTAAACTTATTCTTTAATTTCAAAGATTAATACAGTATATGGGAATTATTGGTATTCTCACTAAATGAAATAATGTTGCCATAGACCTAGTTCTGTACAGTAAGAAAAGTTGGCCCGTGTGTTATAAGAACTCAGTTTAAGCATTGAAAGTTGTCACAAATCTAATTCCACTTTCTTGTAAAATCCTCCATAAATCTTATCTATTGAATTAATTACTGACTAACTGGTCTACTGTGGTAGCTATATCAAAGGTCGTGATTTAAGGAACTTAGGTTAAAGATCATTAGCTGTAACTAGTCCAATGCAGGACAAAGATATCAGACATGTCTTTCTACCCGCGCCTGTTTATGGTCTATTTATGCCAGTCTATACCCGCAAATATTCTTACCTCGTTAATCCATCGTCTTCTCTTCCTCCTGCTACTTCTCTTGCGATGTCTAGCGACCAATTTTGTTATTCTTAATGTCCATCTATTATCTGACATTCTCATTGTATATCTTGCCCATGTCTATTTCTTTTTTTACATGTAAGAATATCCTCTAATTTAGTTCGTATATAGGCTAATATATATATATATATATATATATATATATATATATATATTTATATATATATATAACATGTATATATATATCCATTATAAGTCCTGTGCAAAAAAATGAAATGTAAGAGCCACAATTGATTTCAAGAAGGATTTTAATTTAATGAATATTTGACAATTCACTTGACTGAAAAGTAGATATGCAAATTTAATGACTTACATAATGGTTTTCGACTTTATGACCCATTTAAAACATATCCCATTGTGTTATATGAACAATAAATTGTACCTTGTATTATGAATATACATTGGTATTAGTTATGGTTTTTTTTTGGCTATCCCTACCTTTGTAAATTCTACCAAGTTCCTTTATTTTGTTTTCACTTTTGCCACTTGTTCTCCGAACATGTTCTCGTAAGTATTGATATTGCGAACAATAACGAAAGAAATAAGGAGAAAAAGAAGACGGAATGGAGAAAAATAGTAAGAAAATAATTGGGATAACTTTGTGAAATTTCAATGGCAAAAGTTTCGGGAAAATGACAGGACGAATGTCGAGTCTTCAAGGACTATGATGAATTACGTTGGAATTACTTTTGATTTTTGTTCTTTCGTATTTTGAGAATTACTTTTGAGTTGTTTTATTATTTTGGAAAATATATATATTTTACTCGTTCATCGTCTTAGTTGTTACTGTTCTTAAATAATTTGTTAAACTTTTACAGGTATATGCACAAATCCTTTTTTATAAACAACATTTGATTATATATATATATATATATATATATATATTACATTAGGTTTTAGAATCTCTCTCTCTCTCTCTCTCTCTCTCTCTCTCTGCATGTGCTTTGTAATAACGTAAATTGATTTACTTCCAAAATAGAACCTAAGTTTTTGGTGATAAATAAAATCAAACCTAACATGACCCATCACTTTCTGTGTCCCGTTTATTTATGCGGCCGGATTTCCTGAAATGTTTTCTACTCCCCACTTCTCTCTAATGACTACTGTTAGTACATTGAGTCCAAGTTCGATATTTGGAGAGTTCCCCCCCCCATCTTTCTCTTTCTCTCTCTCTCTCTTTCTTTCTCTCTCTCTCTCTCTCTCTCTCTCTCTCTCTCTCTCTCTCTCTCTCTCTCTCTCTCTCTCTCTCTACATGCGTAACTAATTTAGCCACTTATGGTTGCACTTATGGTCTGGAGTTCTTGAAATATTTCAATAGGAAATATTGGGAGCTAAGGAGCGGAAAAGCCTCGTTTTATTAATTTTATATCTCTAAATCATAATTTATGCAACGATAAAACTTTAATTGATTTGGATTACTCTGTTGAAAGAAATGTCAATTTTCGGTTAGATTATGGCACATCTTGATTCTATTTGTCCATTGTAATAATTCCTAATGATTTCTAAATCAGTAATCGATGGAATGTAGTTAAAATGGGGATACATTTTATATCTATAGATGTTAGGTGTTTGTCAATATAATGATATGAATATTTCATTCTTATTAGTTTTCGAAAACAAAGAAGAAAATTCATAAAGTCCAATTTTAGATGTGAGATGTTGATGGTTTCGACTGCACACGCTTTTGATATCGTTATATTTTATCAAACTCTGCTCAATTGATATACTGATTGAGAGTTTATGGAAGGATAGAACTATAGTAATATCTCATAATGAATATGTATGGTGCAAAGAAGAACTTCTAGGATTGGGTTGCTCTATATGAATATGAAATTATTTCTAGGGAAAGAAACTGTCATACTCAACCTCTTCATCATAATAACGAATTTGATGATAATGGAGAATTAATTATAAGTAATTGATAGAGACAAAAACTCTTCAGGTATCAATTAACATTGTCATTATCCTACTACATGGAATCCAGTTAGGCCTACTCTGCCTTATAAATACTGTAGAATACAAAGTAGAATTTGGAAAGTTATCCTTAGAAACATTTGAAGAAATCTCTCCTATAGGATAAAGTGTGTCTGGATATATATATATATATATATATATTATATATATATATATATATATATATATATATATATAATATATATATATATATATATATATATATTATATATATATTAAATCCAGACACGCTAGCACTAGCCACCCGTTGAGATACTACCGCTAGAGAGTTATGGGGTCTATTGACCGGCCAGACAGTACTACATTGGATCCTTCTCTCTGGTTACGGTTCATTTTCCTTTTGCCTACACACAAACTCCGAGAGGTCTGGCATATTCTTTACATATTATCTTCTCTACTCATACACCTGACAACACTACGATTAGCAAACAATTCTTCTTCACCCAAGGAGTTACTGCTCTGTAATTGTTCAGTGGCCACTTTCCTCTTGGTAAGGGTAGAAGGGACTCTTTAGCTATGGTAAGCAGCTCTTCTAGGAGAAGGACACTCCAAAATCAAACCATTGTTCTCTAGTCTTGGATAGTGCCATAGCCTCTGTACCATGGTCTTCCACTGCCTGGGGTTAGAGTTCTTTTGCTTGAGGGTACACTCGGGCACACTATTCTATCTTATTTCTCTTCCTCTTGTTTTGTTAAAGTTTTGTTTTTCCTGTTGGAGCCCCTGGGCTTGTAGCATTGGGCTTTCCAACTAGGGTTGTAGCTTAGCAATTAATGATATATATATATATATATATATATATATATATCCTATGACGCTAAGTAGATTTGCCAAATGTATGACTACTCGATCCCTTCCCTTCCCTCAAATAGTGAGGAAAGGGAGTAGTACATGCTCTGTTGTGAGAGGATACCCAGAGAGGTACACTAGGAAACCACACTCTCCCCAAATTACCGAACCATCGTGTTGTAGTTATGAAAATGCAATGGCTGGACCTGTGTGTGTGTGCGTGTGTATATCTCTAAGTATTTAGCCGTCATTTTTGACCGGGCGCGTGCACTGTTATCGTTAATATATAGGATCGTTCTGAATTATGCTTCTTGTCATCAGTCTAATTTGATTGATGAAAGTATAGTTGACATTCGTCTTTTAATCGATATATTATAATTTATTTGACACTGGGATTATTCCTCTTTGCAGGCACAATGGTCCCGAGAACAGAAGCTAAATAATGTCAGTGTGAATTTGTGACAGTGGACTTATGGGACTAATGTCCCAATATACTACCATTACTTCAGTGTTCCAAGTAAGTAAAGTATTTGTGTGAAATTTCCAGCCAAAGGAACTAATATCTTAATAACATTTCCATTAGTCAGGACTGTTTGGTAATATTGGAACAAAAGGCAGAGGTACGGAGTTCATTATGTACAGTTAAAAGCGCCATGGTATATATATATATATATATATATATATATATATATATATGTATTATATATATATATATATATATATATATATATATATATATATATATATATATATATTTGAATGTGTATAACTTATTCCTTTCTAATATAAGAAATGGGACCCATATGCCGAAACCATCGCTCCTTCTTGGTCAGAGAGAATTCTTTGCTCTTGGTTAGGTTAGAATGAACATAACTGTCAATGAAGGACTTTTCGGGAGAAGGGGTAAACATGCCAGGCTGCATACGTAGTCAGCTAATAATGTCAGCCAACCCAAGGTCCTTTAGCCAACCAATGTTTCTCGAGTTCATTTGCATATTGTCTTTCCTTGAAAAAGAAAACAGAGTTATTTCATAATTTTTTTCCTTGTGAAATAAGATAGCGCTTTTTTTTTTTAAAGAAAATGTTTTATTGTACATGGTATATCCTTGTAAAGTATAATAGCTTTTTTTCAAATTGTCTTTCCTTGTAAAAGAAAATAGCATTTTTTCATATTGTCTGTCTTTGTGAAAGAAACTAGCGTTTTTGTTTACCAACGATAAGTAACCAATCACCTGAAATTCAATACCTCTAACCTCTGAAGTTTGTGTCGTCTCAGTTACAATAGTTTCACGAACCTTAACTATTTTGGGAAGTTGTAATTAGGATATAAAGAGTTTATTAGTGTTAAAAACATATAATGGGATGAATCATTACCATCCAAGTTACTGAAACAGAAAATCAACGGCGAAGCGTCCAGTAAATATGATTTTTTTTATTGGAAATTTTATTCCATCTCTCTTATATAATAAAGAGAAAGTGTCTGGCTATATATATATATATATATATATATATATATATATTATATATATATATATATATATATATATATATATATACTGTATATATATATATTCTTTTTCTCAAATGGGCGCATAAAAAACAAAGGAAATATAAATAAATCACTTTATTTCGACCAATAGACATTGGCCCTCTTCAAGGTGTAAAGTAAAAATGAGGAATAGAGTGGGCATTGGCGGTTTTATATATGAAAGCAAAAGGGTGTTTCCAATTATTTTAAGACGGTATTAAGTGCTGGAAAGATTAGCCAAATTTAATTACATCCAGGTGCATCTTCGTATTCTTGAGCCGCTCGAAAGGTGTCTTGACCTCTGAAGCATATTTGGTGGTCGATCTCGGTGGATTATCTTCTTTATAATCGGGTTGAGAAGAGTGTCGTCTACTGTGTCAGCTTCTTATTGCCCGCCGCATAAGTTAATTGTGTTTGATTGATTTATGATGGCTGATTCCAGGATCTTCCTTTTGTACGGACAGTTACTCTTAAAAAGCAAAGACGATTCACTCCAGTTAATCTGGTGTCCTAAATCTCTAAGGTGAACGAAAATCCCCGAGTTTACAAAGCCAATACCTAACAGATCTTTTATGTTCGGATAATCTTTGAGATAGAGAACGGCCCGTTTGTCCAACGTAGACTTTTTCACAATCTCCACATTTATAAACTCCGGATTCTATATCTCTTTTATTTTGATAAACATTAATAAGGGTGCTTCCTATAGTCTCCTGATATGGAAAAACAAAGAGGTTCTCCGTTCTAATATTATTTGTTATATTTTAATACCTCCTTTATATGGGAGTTTTATCTTATTTTTTAAAATCTCTTTGGTGGGTAACTTCATGATCTTATAATATATTGTGTTGGCTTTGTTGATGGCCTTTTCTATGACATACGTCGGGTAGAATAGCTGGGCGAGTTGTTTACGAATGATTTCAAATTCTTTACGTAAGTAGGCTTGAGAACAGATTCTCTAAGAAACAGATTACAAGCTATTCCCATTTTTACAGAAATATCGTGATAACTAAAGAAATGTGTAAGAAATAGTGAAAGATGGTTTTCTATACACAGTGAAATTGTACCTTGACGATTCCCTTATAATTAATATGACCAAAAAAGCTAATTTTCCATCTTTTTCCCATTCATTTTTAAATTTTATGTTAGGACTAGGGAATTTATATTATTGAAAAATATATTAAAATCTCCCCAGCTATCACCCCAATACGTGGAAATGCATCAACATAGCGCTGCCAAACCATGTTCGTAGGTTTAATCGTTGTTAAAATTTCCAATTTAAAGTACTCCATGTAGAGAATGGCTAAAAGTGGGGATAAGTACAACCAAATTATTGTTTGTAAAGATTACCATTCAAAGAGAATACGTTATTTGTCACGCACAGTTTAATTAACTTAATTGCTTTTTCAATACCAAGGATGAAGAGATCTTCATTGGGGATTAATTTTTCACGCAAGAAACCCAGTACTTCATTGATCGGGACCTTTGTGAATAGTGATTCTACGCCAAGACTTGAGAGTTTTACCTTTGCTTACCGGGATATTTAATCAGTTGAATCTTTGGATAAAGTCTGCTGCTTGCTTGATATGAGCAGATGAAAAACTTTACACCTTCAAGAGGGCCAATGTGTATTGGTCGAAATATAGTGATTTGTTTATATTTCCTTTGTTTCTTTTATGGGCCTTTTTGAAGAAACATGTTAAACTGTTCGATTACAGTTATAAGTAAGATATATATATATATATATATATATATATATATATATATATATATATATATATATATATATATTATATTTCCAGTTACGCTCTTGGGGCATTGCTAGGTGTATAACTACTCGGTCTCTTCCCATCCTTCTGGTGGGAGAGAAGTAGTAGTCTTACCATTGCGAGAGACGTCACTCCGAGAGGTACGCTAAGAAACCACAATCTGTGTGTGTGTGTTTGTTATCTAACCATTTATCCGTTATTTTTAACGGCTGGGGTACAATAGTCTTTTGTTAATAGGGAAGTCTACAGTTTCTGAATCCCCGGAGCTCCACCTTTCTTCCATCATTTTCCCCTGTACCTCGTATTTTACGGACATAAGCTACAATAGGATATGATTGCTCATCCCATTTATCCCCCCCCCCCTCTCATTGTTTTATCGTTGCTAGATGGAAGTCACTTCGGTTAACTGAGATGACATCACAGGGGGAAAACCATGAGTGACTTCAATTTTGCTTTGCTATAGACAAATACCGGGAGATTATCTGCAAAATTTGTTGTCTTGAGGAAAAATTACACCAGAATACGGGATATTAGAATACATTTAATAAGGTATTCGTATTAAAGCCAGATTTTTTTTTTAAATTCTTCATTTCAAGTTGAACATTTTGAAAATTTTAAGCTTATCTATACCTAATTGGCTATTCATTAATAACGAGTTTAACAAAGTATTGCCTCATTAGATCTATGTGACCGAAATATATCACCAAGATGTTATATCTTCGTAATTATCTTTAAAATTAGCCATAACTTAACTCGTTTCATATAAGATTCAAGGAAATCTGGGGTCGAAACAAACTTTGTATATGAGGGGAGAGAATCTTGGGTCCATGGATATGTTATCCGAATTTCATGTTTATGAAGGTGTCTCTCTAATAACACGTTTAAGGTGTTATTTTGATCAAAACTGTGATATTAGAGACAGAGAATATATCCTGAATGGTTTCAGTCCTATTTTGATATCCTTTCGGGTCTAGTTGCACCCATTTTTATATTCTGATTTTACCTACCTTCCAGCTTCCTCGTTTTCCATTGTGCTGCCCAACCCCTTTTAACTTTTATTAATGTTATTATTAGCTAAGTTCGAAAACCAGAATGCTAGGAGGCCAAGTGCTCTAACAGCCAAAAAATAGCCTATCGAGATAAGGAAATAAAGAAATGAATAAAAATAGAAGTAATAAATAACTGAAATAAGATATTTTAGGGATAGTAACAATATTAAAATAGATCTT
>NC_090742.1:120549694-120559694 GCF_036898095.1 Palaemon carinicauda | reverse complement strand
GTTGAGTGGAATTTATTTATACCATTCCAACATTCGACCATAACATTTTATAAAATAAAAAAAAGATGCAACATTCTTTCTCTCTATCTTACATGCACACAAACCGCGCGCGCACTGACTTATGCATTTGTAATGCCAGACACTCAAAACTTTTCTGTCAGTCTGTCAATCAGTCTTGTAGTATTTATCGAAATAGTAGTAATAGAATATTTGTTGTTGTAAGTTTTGGTACAGATATATTTTGTAATGTTCATTGCAATTTTCCCTGAGCACAAATGTGCCCTCAATTTCCTGCTCGTAGCTAGAAAGGTTTCCCCCCTTTCTTTGTGAAAGCTGAACCAGTCTCTCTCTCTCTCTCTCTCTCTCTCTCTCTCTCTCTCTCTCTCTCTCTCTCTCTCTCTCTCTCTCTCTCTCCTAGCACTAAAGCCTACTCTAAACTTCTACATAAAACTTAAAGCCGTTGTAAGCTTGTGGACATTTAAATCTGACTCTTCCTATAAAACCCAAAGAACGAATAGCCCAATGCAGTTTTCTAACCCGGGCTAAACTCGTTAGTTCCTCGTGTCGCTGCAACCAAAGCCAATAGAAGTTCCACTGTGAGACTAGTGTCTTCCCTCCTTGGATCTGATGCATATGTAAATAAACGTGACTATTCATAGCCAGATTACCTTTGCAAATTGCTAAGCTGCGTCGTTTTTCTTTTACAAAAGATTTACAAAAGCTTTGTAAACATTCCAGCTTTCGTATGCATTAGTTCTGTCATCGAATAAAATTTCAGAGCTAAAGATTTTTTTTTTTTATTTTCCGTCGAAAATATCTTGCTGAATTTTTCTTTATTTTCATCCGAAGAAAATATCATTCCAATTTTTCTGTTTTTTTCATCCGAAGAAAGACGAGATTGGAATTTATCCCCCCAAAAAATCCATATTTTTTCCTATTTTGGAATTGCAGGTTAATTGTGAAGGAAAATGAGTAGATTCAGTCTGTATTTTAGATGTTATTGGCTTATTTGGTTGTTCAAAAATCATCAATCATTTAATTGTTTATTGAAATAATAAGATATTTTAATTATTATTTAATTAGTTATTTTTTATATAATTTTATTTATTTTAATTATTATTGTTTTATTTATTTTGATTATCATTTTATTTGTTTTAATTTTTTGTTATTATTGTTTTTATTACTTTATTTTATTTCATCAATTTTGCAAAAGGTCATGCGATTACAAGGAAATAAATAAAAAAAAAAAGCATTACCAACTATAAAAGTAAATTACACTTTTCTATTTATATGAACAAATTTATGAGTATGCATTAGATAATTCGCACGTATACTATATACAATATACATAGTTTACACGTGTTTATGTATTTACATATTCACATATATTGATATGAATATGATATATATATATATATATATATATATATATGTTTGTATGTATATGTGTATATATGTATATATATGTATATTTATATATATGTATGTATATATATACACAAACAGTATATATATATATATATATATATATATATATATATATATATATATATATATATATATATATATACACAAACAGTCTATATGTGTATATATATATATATATATATATATATATATATATATATATATATATATATATACACATATATATGTGTGTATATATATACATATACACATATATGTGTGCATATATATATATATATATATATATATATATATATACTGTATATATATATAAATGTGTATATATATATATATATTTATATATATATATATATATATATATATATATATATAATCAGAATTTCCTTTCTTTCAATTGGCGTGATATTAAATATTAAAAATTACTTTCCTTTGAATTTCGTTATTACTGAAAAAAACAAAATTACCTTTTTTTCAAATTTTCTTGCCACTATCATCAGAGGTTTTCATATTGTAGGTTTTCTAAATCCAAGAAATATTCTCCTGTTTGTAATCATGACTGAATAGATATTTACTCAGTGTATAATAATGGCTGTCATTATCCACCCCATTGCATAACTTCATAACCAGGACTGCTTATTATGCTAGACTTCATCGCCTGAGTTAACTAACTATTCCCCCATCATTGGATCATTATATTATCATTGTATTCTCCATACAGTGTTATCCGTAAACTTTAACTTTACTTTCTTTGGCATCCAGTATTCTTTCACCATTATTTTTACAGTGTCATCTAGAGGCCTTCGCCACGTCAATCAGCCTTATTTTTCTCTTAACTCCACTGCGTCCTTGTGCTTCGATTTCTTTTCTTCAAAATCTAATAGTTCATCTTGAGTCATGTCCCACATGTCCACCGAGTTTCGTTGAAATTAGGTAGGTAGTTCTTGCGTAATATTGTTCACAAACAAAAAATGAACTCAACAAATATTTGCCATTTACTCAATATTGCCATTACAGTATTTACAAAGTACTGCTGCGTGCTTTATCGAAAATGTGACAGATTCACCCGTAGGTCATACCCAAGTCTGGTCAAAATCGGTATATTACTTTTAGTTTGAATTTGCTCTTAATAAATTAACTAAGAAACAGACGACAGTCGAGAATACAGACCCTTTGCAAAATCTTCGAATTTGGCGAAGGCAATAATGCACTACACAGTACTTTCATCCATATGGTATTATCCTTGCATTATCATTTGTGCACTTTTAGTCATACAATCAGTTTCAATGCTATGCTATATTTGTACCGTAATCCAAGTGCTATTGTTGTTGTGCAAACACCAGGTCACTTTTATCAATGCACCGTTTACGTTCGTGTTCAATACACGTCCCCGTGTCTTCCTGTGTCATCGCTGTTTAATGGGTTTCCAACGTAGTTTACGCGCCAGAGTTTACATTTAAAACGTATTATGCGAATCTTTAAAACCAGTCACTTCCAGTAGTTGAACTTTCAATCGTTTTTTTTTTTTTTTCCGACTCTTTAAGGTTTAAAGTCAAAGCATTTTGGAATTATTTCCTTCATGATTTTAATCCCGTGTTAAAAGATATATATGTTATAGGTGTGAATCCTTTTATCAATTGATTTGATTTAGTGTCAGAAGTCAAAACAATGTTTTTTTTGATACGGCAAAAAAAAAAAAAAAAAAAAAGAATTATAATAAAACTTGAAAAAAAAAATCCTGTATGGATATGTGCTACTGAGATTTAGTGTTTAGATAGCCCAAGCGAGTGTTGTTTTCACAATACATACTAATTAGATTTCGAGTAAAACTTTCCAAAGCAAGTCTCAATGCATAATATGTTCTTCATGGGTTTAAAGACTGAAAGTCAAAAATAAGCCTTTATACAAATGAGTAAATATATTCAAAAGATTACTTTGCACAAGAACTTCATTGTTTGAACACACATTCTATGGGGTGTAGTGTATAGGTAAAATGTTCTTCCCCACCATTATCCCTACATTAAGGGGTCGGTTGCCTTATGCGCCCTCTCCAGTACCTTCCATCAAAGGCATCATCTTCGACCAAATCTCTTCTCTCCGTATAATACTTCACCTTATCTCGCCATCTAATTATCTGCCGCCCACTTTACCCTCCCCCCCCCCCCCCCCGACAGGTTCCTCTCAAGCCTTCCTCCTTCCCTCCCCCACCATCCATCCTCAAAACGTGCTCATACCATCTCAGTCCTGACACTCTTGTCTCCTCTGTAATCTTCACTACGCCTACCATTCCTTTTATTTCATAATTTTCCAATCTTTCAAACGGTTCAAATGTCTTAACACGAACCTGTCTAAACATACACTATCGATGTGAGAGTCGAAACTTCCAATACAAACCTCTATGAACCGCCTAGTCAGAGATTTACCGTCATTGTCCAAAATAAACCTCCTAGCAAGAATTAAAGTCAAAATATAAATAAACAATTTATATTTATATACAGTATGCTGAACTGTTTTAGTTTTGTAATATGCAAAACATAGAATATAAACACGGTTGATATAATGTGTGCTTATACATATATATATACTAATCGGACGTAAACAAAGCAGGATCGGAAAGCGCACGGCTATTTGTGACCCAAATGAAGTTGGGGACAAATCACTTGTCGAAGGCAAAGTTCGAGCGCATGGTTTATGCAAGAGGCTTTGTTGTGAAAAGCGTGTATATTGCATGAGAGAGAGAGAGAGAGAGAGAGAGAGAGAGAGAGAGAGAGAGAGAGAGAGAGAGAGAGAGAGAGAGAGAGAGAGAGCCTTCATTACCAAGTGAAGGTAATTGCTAGCATTGTATGGTCGATAAAACTTCATTAAATCCTTCTTTTGAAGAAAGTATTTTATCTGAATACTTATTTTCTCTTTCTTTTAAAATAATCCTTGTAATCAACGACTCTTAGACAGACAACAGAGTTAAAAAAGAATTTTGAAATATACAGATTTAAGTCATTGAAGGACATTGCCTCAATTTTTATTCAAGAGATAATATGTTCCCTTAAAGCAACACATTCAGTATAAGTACACTCACTAAAGTTTTGTTGAATCTCACTTGTAAAACCATATTGAAATCCACCGCTTACAGTGTGCCTTACACGGATCTCTGTAATGGTAGCCTATTGGGAACGTCACTGTTTCGCCGTCAGTTGGACGGGAGTTCGACCGCCGCTCATGTGGAATAATTTATAGCAGTGTCTGCAACCTCACCATCCTTGTGAAGTAAGGTTGAAGGGTAAGGGGCCCCTAGAGATTTACCTGCTAAGGAGTCATCAGCAGCCAATATATTTATATATGTGTATATATATATAAATATATATGTGTATACATATATTATATATAAATATATATGTATATATATATATATATATATATATATATATATATATATATATATACAGCTAGTGCCAAAACCTATTCTCTACCCATCTAGGATTAGGGAGGGCCAGGCAATGGCAGCTAGTGGTTCAGGAATTTTACAGCTACGTCCCTTACCTTCCATTTCATTACATTCAGATGTTCTACGTCGTCTACGTTTTATATGAGACAGATTTTCTTCAGTATTTTCAAAAATATTTTCAGGGAAAGCACGATGAGAAATGAATTTTCCAACGATTGAACTAGTGAATTAGTTGGAAAAGGATTTCCCCTGATTGGTCAGTCTCTACTTTGTAGACACGTGATCAGTGGTAACTTCGTTAGCTCCGCGCTAAGTATTGTCATTCAGCGTTGGACACTTCAAGTGTACAGTTACCACTTTACTTATGGAGGACGACATTATGTCACGTAGCGAAGACCAAATGGAACAACAAAACTCGGGCGGTATTGAACTTGTGCTACAACAGGTTTTAGAGCAGCTCAAGCAACAGAAGAGCGAGTTGAACCATTTGCAAGAGGAGGTGAAAGACAGTAACGTTTCTGTTAAATCTGAGGTCACCAAGTTGTTGTAGAAAGAACTCACGTGGAAACGTGAAGGTAACAAGCAGCAATATAATTTCAACTGTGACATTGATCAAGACTGTGTTCAGGCTTTGTGGGCTATTACCAACAATAAATTTGATTATGCTACAAATTTGCCAAAGGACTGCTCAGAAAAAATTAAAAAAACGCAATAAACTTATATGCATTGCTGACACCTCGGAGGCAGGGTGGGATACAGTGAAATTATACGAAACGAATCCAGTTGCTAGTGACAGCGAAGATGAGTCCAGGATTAACAAAGCAGAAAACAGAGCTCTCAAGAAGAGGAAACAGGCAGTTACGAAAAGAGAAGCATCGAAAAAGCGTTCCCAAATTCCTACTGCCGGGCCTCTTATTTATCCTGGTCAGTTTAGTTCATCTCAGCCGTGGATGAGTCCAACTTTTGGAACGGGAGACAGTCATAATTTTCCAGGACCATCGGGTAATTTTCGTGCCTTCGGTGGAAGGAAAGGACCGTCGAGGTGCTGTTTCTCCTGTGGGAGCTTCCAGCACTACAGAAAAGACTGTCCGCTCAACAATTTCAACCAGTCAGGCGAGTTCAGCAGCAAACCTCAATAAATTAACAGATGAGTATGATTCTATTTTTAGTAACGGTGTTAATGATAATTTCACTACCGATTACTTTGAATATGAGTCAGGTCGTAAACAAATTATTGTGAAAGGAAGATTAAGAGACAATTTAAAATTTTGGAAAGACATTGGATCTAGTAACTTTATTATAGACATAATAGAAAATGGATACAGACTACCGTTTTATTCTAAACCACGGTCGGCACAGTTAGATAACAACCTTTCTGCAAAGAAAGAACCAATTTTTGTTGAGGAGGCTATTTCGAACTTACTGGATAGGGGATTAGTTGAAAAATGTATAGAGCCGCCATATATTGTAAATCCTTTGACAGTTTCTATTCAAGCCGAGGGAAAAAAGAGATTGATATTAGATCTCAGGATAGTTAACCAACATTTATGGAAACAATCCATAAAGTATGAAGATCTAAGGTTAGTTTTAGAATATTTAAAGCCAAATTTTTTCACATTTAAGTTTGATACTCATAGCGCCTATCATTTTGTTTCAATTTATCCTCCACATACTGATTACCTGGGCTTTGCATGGCAAAACAAACAGGGTGAAAAACAATTTTTTAAATTTTTAGTACTACCGTTTGGAATTTCAACTGCACCATATTGTTTTGTTAAATTAACAAGGCCTCTTATCTCCAAATGGAGAGGTGAAGGAAAAAAGGTTATGTTATTTCTAGACGATGGCTTTGGTTGTAATGATACATACGATCTTTGTTTAGAAATGGCCAATTCTATCAAAAATGATCTGATTGCCTCTGGTTTTGTTCCAAATGTTGAGAAATCTCAGTGGGAGCCAGTACAAAAAATTGAGTTTCTAGGGGCATGTTTAGATTCTAAGGACTATACTATTTCCATACCTAAAAAGAGAATCGATAAAGCTGTGAACACGATGTTAGAGATTGAAAATAGTATTAGACAACATAGGCGAGTTCATGTTAAAAAAGTTGCCAGTTTTGTAGGGAAGGTTATTTCTATGTCAATTGTTGTTGGTAATTTGTGCCAGTTCATGACAAGATATTTGAGCATCGATATTTCTTTAGCACCAAATTGGTCATATTTCATAAAGTTATCTACTCAGAGTTTGGAACAGTTATCGTTTTGGAAGAAAAAATTTGACTGAAATCAATTGTAGGCATCTGAATCACAATCCTTCTTACACCAAAATTATTTATACTGATGCAAGTACAATAGGTTATTCTGGATATGAAGTGAATACACCAAATGGCATGGTTCATGGGGCTTGGGGCATTGAGGAGGCTGTGAAGTCTTCTACTTGGAGGGAACTTATGGCAGTATTTAAAGTGCTTAAAGCTTTAAGCATCGTTCTTGCTTCGAACAGGGTTAAGTGGTTCACAGACAACCAAGGTGTCTGTAGCATTATTGAAAAAGGATCAATGAAAACAGAATTACAAGATCTTGCTTTCAAAATTCATTCTTTTTGTGTTAAATATTCAATTATTGTAGATATTCAGTGGATTCCCAGGGAAAAGAACCAAATTGCAGATTACCTTTCTAAAATAATAGAAAGAGATGATTGGGGGTTATCTCCCTTTATAATTAATCTCATTATTGAAAAATGGGGTACAATTGATATTGATTGGTTTGCTTCTCCTCACAATGCCAAGCTACCTGTATTTTATAGTAGATTCTGGAATGAGTTTTGTGCAGGGGTTGATGCATTTAGTGCAAATTGGAATGCAAAATTTGGTCTTTTTGTACCACCTGTTACACTTTTAACTAGATTACTCTCAAAAATGTTGAAAGAAAATGCAAGAGGAATCATAGTTATTCCTGTATGGAAATCTGCTCCATTCTGGCCTCTCTTATGGAAGGGCAATAATTTTATTGAGTGTGTTGTGGACTGCATGGATCTGCCCACAAAGAAAGAATATTATGTGACATGTAGAAATGGTGCAGGGATTTTTGGAAATGAGGACCTGTCATTTAGAATGTTAGCATTAAAAATGATATGTTAAATCTGTTTCACCATTGTGAATGGTTAATGCTTCTACAAATAAAGAATGTTGTATTTGTTGGCGTGGTTGCCATTATAATTGCTAGACGGAGGAGTTGAGTGGTTTGCCCGTCTTGGCTGACAAGCCATTATAATATGTGATAAGATGGTAGAAGTAAATTGGAAGATTTTCTTTGTATAATATTGTTACATGAAGAAATGTATGCTAACTATTTGTTTTTCTCTAAATATGCTTTTCCAGTGTTTCTCTGATGAAATTGAAGAGTTACCAGAAGTGCTGGCTGAGAAGGTGCCGCTTATCCCGGAACTACTGGTGTCAGCCCGAGCAGATAGTACCACAAAAAGTTATATGAACGCTTTTCAAAGATAGAGGTTTTGGGCATCTAGTAATTCCGTTGGAGAAGAGGACATCTTGCCGGCTAAGCCTTTTATATTTGCATTATATTTGTGTTCACTTGTCCAGAGTGCAAGTACCCCAAGTCCTGTGATTAAAGCATTTTACAGTGTAAAATATGTTCATGATTTATATGGACTGAAATCCCCTACAGAATCTACTCTTGTTAAGAATCTACTGGAGGCAGCCAAAAGAAGGCTTTCTCATTCAGTTGCAAGGAAGGAACCTATTACTTCAAAAATACTCGGTGACATGTATGATAGATTATTTCAAGTTGGAAATGTAAAAAACCAGAGAACTATTTGTGCTTGTCTTTTAGCTTATGCAGGGTTTCTCCGAAGTTCTGAACTGTTAAATATAAAATACTCGGATGTTGTCATAGATTCTTCACATTTATGTATATTCATAGAGTTTAGCAAAACTGATCAGTACAGAGACGGTGCCTGGGTTGTAATAGCCAGGACAGGTACCAGATTGTGTCCAGTAAGTAATCTGGAAAAATATATTTCATGGACAGGTTTGTCTGTTTCTTATTATAATGCTTATATATTTTCTAGAATTGTGTTCGAAAATAATACGTATCATTTAAGAAATATTGGTAAGCATATCTCATATACTACATTAAGAGGGTTGTTTATTGAAGCATTTTCACCACATGTTAAAGATATTTCTAAATATGGTTTTCATTCTTTGCGTGCAGGTGGAGCCACTTCGGCTGCAAATAATGGTATTAAGGATAGGCTATTTAAAAGGCATGGAAGGTGGAAGAGTGATAAAGCCAAAGATGGCTTTATCAAAGATTCTCTTAAAGAGAGACTTTTAGTATCACAAACATTGGGTATCTAATTTGATTTCATATGGGATTAAACGGTCAGATACATTATCACTTATTATTATTATTTTGATCTGGTACTCATTCTAAATTTCCCCGTTCTTTTAGATTCAGCAATGTCCAAGCGCTCCTATTCATATTAATAAATTGTTAATTGAGTATTTGTTTATTTGTTGTCCTAAAGTAGGGACGGTGAGGTCAGGGGAAATGAATTTTCCAACGATTGAACTAGTGAATTAGTTGGAAAAGGATTTCCCCTGATTGGTCAGTCTCTACTTTGTAGACACGTGATCAGTGGTAACTTCGTTAGCTCCGCGCTAAGTATTGTCATTCAGCGTTGGACACTTCAAGTGTACAGTTACCACTTTACTTTTGATTTTAGGAAATTAATTTCCGTTAGAACCAGATCAGAAAAATAACAGTAATTTTATGTAAATGTGTCGAGCTTCAACTAGAAACAAATACATTGTTTTGTTTAGACATTCGTGGTTTAAGAACAAGATATGTGTAGCATATGTTTCCTTCAGATTGATTGATGTTAAGTTTGTGTTTATTTTGTATATGTAGTGAAATATTGATGATTGAAATGTACACAGCAATGTCCAAGCGCTCCTATTCATATTAATAAATTGTTAATTGAGTATTTGGTTATTGGTTGTCCTAAAGTAGGGACGGTGAGGTCAGGGGAACTTATGAAATGTGACTTACTGTTGGAGTTTAGTTGAATAATGATAAAAATAATAATGATACCAAGGATGATAATAAAGAT
>NC_090742.1:120544694-120547194 GCF_036898095.1 Palaemon carinicauda | reverse complement strand
TTGGTATTCTCACTAAATGAAATAAGGTTGCCATAGACCCTAGTTCTGTACAGTAAGAAAAGTTGGCCCGTGTGTTATAAGAACTCAGTTTAAGAATTGAAAGTAGTCGCAAATGTAATTCCAGTTTCTTGTAAAATCCTCCATAAATCTATCTATTGAATTAATTACTGACTAGCTGGTCAACTGTTGTGGTAGCTATATCAAAGGTCGTGGTTTAAGCAACTTAGGTTAAAGATCATTAGCTGTAACGAGTCCAATGCAGGACAAAGTTCTCAAACATGTCTTTCTACTATGGTCTGTTTATGGTGTTTCTATGCCAGTCGATACCCGCAAATATTCTTACCTCGTCAATCCATCGTCTTCTCTTCCTTCTGCTACTTCTTTTGCAATGTCTAGCGACCCATTTTGTTATTCTTAATGTCCATCTATTAGCTGACATTCTCATTGTATATCTTGCCCATGTCCATTTCTTTTTCTTACGTGTAAGAATATCCTCTAATTTAGTTCTTATATAGGCTAATATATATATATATATATAGTATATATATATATATATATATATATATATATATATATATATATATATCCTTTATAAGTCCTGTGCAAAAAAAAAAAAATATGTAAAAGCCACAATTGATTTCAAGAAGGATTATAATTTAATGAATTTTTGACAATTAATTTGAGTGAAAAGTAAATATGCAAATTTAATATGAGATATTTAATGGTTTTCGATTTTATGACACATAAAACATATCCCATTGTTTTAGATGAACAATAAATTGTGCTTTGTATTATGAATATACATTCGTATTAATTATGGTCTTTCATGGCTATCTCTATCTTTGTAAATTCTACTAAGTTCCTTAATTTTATGTTTTCAATTTTGCCACTTGTTCTCCGAACATGTTCTCGTAAGTATTGATAATACGAGTAATAAAGAAATAAGGAGAGAAAGAAGACGGAATGGAGAGAAATGGCAAGAAAATAATTGGGATAACTTTTTGAAATTTTAAAGGAAAAAGTTTCGGGAAAATGACCAGACGAATGTCGAGTCTTCAAGGACTTTGATGAATTACTTTGAAATTACTTTTGATTTGTGTTCTTTAGTATTTTGAAAAATACTTCTTTTTACTCGTTTATCGTCTTAGTTGTTACTTTTCTAATATGCTCTGTTAGTTTTACAGGTATATACACTAAGGTGGTTTTTTTATAAACAACGTTTATATATATATATATATATATATATATATATATATATATATATATATATATATATATATATATATATATATATTACGACATTGTTTATACATCATTTTTATAGAATATTTCTCTCTCTCTCTCTCTCTCTCTCTTCTCTCTCTCTCTCTCTCTCTCTCTCTCTCTCTCTCTCTCTCTCTCTCTCTCTCTTTGCATGTGCTATGCAATAACTTAAACTTATTTACTTCCAATATACAACGAAAACTTTTGCTGATATATGAAATTAATCTTAACATGAACCCTCACTTTCTTTGTCCCTCTGTCTCTGTGCTCTCCAAATAATATACCCCGTTTATTTATGCAGCCGGATTTCCTGAAATGCTTTCCACTCCCTACTTCTCTCTAATGACTACTGTTAGTACATTTAGTCCAAGTTCAATATTTACAGAGTTCCCCCCACTCTCTCTCTCTCTCTCTCTCTCTCTCTCTCTCTCTCTCTCTCCCTCTCTCCATACGTAACTAATTTAGCCACTTATGGTTGCACTCATGGTCTGGCGTTTTTTTTAAATATTTCAAAAGGAAATATTGGGAGCTACGCAGCGAAAAGGCCTCGCGTTAATAATTCTATTTATATGTAAATCATAATTTCTCCAAAGTTAATACTTTTCCTTTTTATCTTTAATTATTGATGATATCTTTTATTGAACTGGATTACTCTGTTGAACGAAATGTCCGTTTTCGGCTAGATTATGACACGTCTTGATTCTTTTTGTCCATTGTAATAATTCCTAATGATTTCTAAGTTAGTAATTGATGGAATGTAATTAAAATGGGCACCTATTTTATATCTATAGATGCTAAGTGTTTGTAAATATAATGATATGAATATGTCATACTTATTATTTTTTGAAAACAAAGAAGAAAATTCGTAAGTCCAATTGTAGTTGTGAGATGTAGATGATTTCGTCTGCACTCTCTTCTTTGATATCATGATATTTTATTAAATTTCTGCTCAATTGATATACTGATTGAGGGGTATAGAAGGATAGGACGATAGTGTTGTCTCATAATGAATATGTATGGTGTAAAGAAGAATACCCAGGATTAGGTTGTTCTATATAATTATAAAGTTATTTCAAGTGAAAGAAACTGTCATACTGAACCTCCTCCATATCATCATAATGAATTTAATGGGAATGGAGAATCAATTATATCAATTATAAATAATTGATATAGACAAAAACTCTTCAGGTATTAATTAACATTTGTCATTATCCTACTGCATGGAGTCCAGTTACTG
>NC_090742.1:120526408-120531408 GCF_036898095.1 Palaemon carinicauda | reverse complement strand
ATATATATATATATATATATATATATATATATATATATATATATATATGGATAAATATCAACACAACATCGTGTTCAAATAGAAATAAATTTCTACCTTATACTTGGGATCGAACGCTAGCCCCTTCTAATGAAAGGTCAGGTCGAAACCAACCATGTCACGAGAGCCCATAAAAGAAACTGGAACCTGACGCTAACAGCTGTCCGAGGATTTACCTGGCGAGACATCAGTCTCTTACCAGCGAGTTTTACCCAATTTCCCGGGCCACCACGTGACACAATTGGTAGTAATTCATTCAAATTACCCCTAATGAGTCAATATGGATAAATATCAACACAACATCGTGTTCAAATAGAAATAAATTTCTACCTCATACTTGGGATCGAACGCTAGCCCCTTCTAATGAAAGGCTCTCGTGACATGGTTGGTTTCGACCTGGCCTTTCATTAGAAGGGGCTAGCGTTCGATCCCAAGTATGAGGTAGAAATATATATATATATATATATATATATATATATATATATATATATATATATATATATATATGTATATATATATGTATATATGTATGTATATATGTATGTATATATGTATGTATGTGTGTGAGAGAGAGAGAGAGAGAGAGAGAGAGAACTTGGTTGTCATGAGGGAAGCAAATTGTACATAAAACTGTGATTGCAAATAATTCCAGTAAACTGAGAACTACAGCTATAAAAATGGAAATGACCAGGAGTTAACCCTTTGCGCTCGAAGTCCGGCTCCCAGCCGGCTTTTCCGAATGGTAGGTTCCGACCGAAGCCCGGCTACCAGCCGGCACGTTTTATAATTGCTTTAGGAGGCCAACTAATGATGTTTCCTTCTTATAAGAATTCCAGAATAACACTTGGTTTTATATCTTTCAAGAAATGTTATTTTTGTGAACAAAAAACGTGTTTTATATGTCAATTTTCTTCTTAGAAAAACTGGCTAAATGAAGAGCAGATATCACGATGTTATTCGGCGCAAAAACGTGGGGAAATAGCCAAATTTGTTATTTGTTTCGCGTTATTCAGGGTTGACAATCCTCTCGGTCGCTATAAGCCGCTAATCCCATACCTTACCCCTATAAACCCAGGTACCCAAACACTCAGACAACAAGTGTTGGCTTTAATACCCCAACAACAACAACACTCAGACGCTCAGTCTCGGCCCAGCTCTCGCGCCGACAAGAGCTCTCCAGCCTTCTAAGTTCAGCAGCACCGGACTTGGCAACACCTGGATGGGTGGACTTTTATCCACACAGTCACTAGGACCTCTCAACTTTGGTTGAAGAGGCCGCATATAAGAAAGAATCCAGTTATTTACTTTGGCTTTTTTGCTAATTAAATAACTGTTGTTGACCTCAGTGACTAGCTCAATTCCATCCAGTATGGCTGATGATGGGCATGACAGTCTCCGCACCTACAGAAGGAGTTTGTACCCCACCTGGATCAATCCCTGCAAGAATGGGGCTCAGCACTGCAAGTGCAATCGCTGCCAGAGGTACCAGAACTACAGGCAACAGCTAGCAGACCACATAGGGTTCAAAATAAGGGACCCAACGGTGCTCTCCCACAGGAAAACATGCAGTTGTTTTCAGTGCTATACCCTGATACTTGAGAGCATCTACCACTTCCTACAAAGGAAGCACAGGCCAGGATATATGGATATACCATCCTACCCTCCACAGCCTCCTTATCCAGACATTTTTCAGAGGAAATACCGGGTGCAAGCACGGTATAAAGAGACAGTCTCTGCACCCAGTTGCAGTAACTCTCTCCCCTTTGAACGGGACTGTGACTGCCAGTCATGTGTGTATGCTATCTGGAGCAACACTGTAGGCCACAGCTCCCCCACTCATGCCAAACCAGCTATGGACTCCGAAGACTCACCTATCCCGGAGCCACCCACTCCATCTCCAGCACCAGCTGTCCAGAAGACACCTGAAAAGATGGAAGCAGAGGACGCTCCACTCACCGCAACTCCGGAACCTGAGACCAACGTTTCAACCATGGCTCTAGACCTGACTGACAACCAACCACCGCAACTAGCAGAACTGCACCCTGAGGATTGCAACTGCACTCCATGCCTCTCACAGCTCCTAATGGAGGCTCAGGCAATCACTGAAAATGACCCAAGCTTGGACCTAAACTTGGCCGCTGCTGAGGGACCACAACCACCTGTCAGCCAACCCAAACAGCTTGTCAAATTCAAGATGGCAGCTGTAGAAGGCTCACCGTCATATGCAGCAGTTGCTGCTATTGCCACCGCCAACCCTGGCATCAAGATCACAGCCAGGGCCAACCTAAAAGGGGATTTAATCATATCCCCGAAGGACCTTGCCAGTGTCAACATCCTCCAACAGGAAACCTCCCTGACCCTCCTGGACCCCGAGAAGAGACTCAGACAGGCAGTGATCTATCGGTTTCCTGTAGACATGCCACTGTCATTCGTCACCGACTGCAGCAATGTTGCAAAAGCCGAGAGGAAGCTGGACCACCGCAAACTTCCCACCAAGGAAGTAACAGTCACCTTTATTGGGCAAGTCCCTAAAGCACTGGATTTGGGCCTCTGGGGAAAGTTTCCCATCAGAAGTCCAAAGCGAGAACCACTGCGCTGTTACAACTGCCAGCGCTATGGGCACCATAAAGAAGAGTGCAGGAACCCTACAATGTGCGGAGTCTGCAGCCACCGCCATCCCACACAGGACTGCATTAACGCACATCGGAATGGGACAAAAACCCAGGCAAAATGTCCCAATTGTGCGGGACCTCACCATGCATGGAACAAGAATTGTTCTGAATTCTTGAAGAGGCTACCAACCCCACTGGCAGCCCCACCGACCAAACCTGAGACTGCACCAAGGCAGACACCTAACAAACCTGAGGCTGCACCAAGGCAGGCACCGAAACCCCAGCGGATTCAGCGAACCAGGCCTCCTCGACGACAATCCGAGACTCCCCCTCCAGGAGCCCCTACTGCAGCCACGGACCAAGAACCCAGCGCTGTTGCTAGCCCAGCTGAAGAGCCAACCTCCAGCGCTGTGCAATCTCCTCCCCAACCCCCAGCAATATCTGCCATCTTATCCCTGGCAGAGGCCCTGCCAGTGGATACCTTGATCCCCCTAGTACTGCAACTACTAGTCAAAGTCTGCTCCCTTGTTAAGACTCCCTCCTCTGTAATTCATTCCCTCCTCAGTCCCTTAGTTTCACCCTCCCCGGTGCAGAGATAGGCATCTATGCTTAAAACTGCCACTTTTTCCTACTACTCGAATTCTTCCCTCCTCTCCCAGTCTCTCCTACTTACTGGGACTTACTGCTATCAACACTTTTACCTACTACTAAAACCTTTCATTTCGGCTCCAAATGGTCCTGCTTTTTGGTCCGCAAGGTCATGCTCTTGGTGCTGAGCGACCACACTGGCAACCACGCTCAAGGGGCTGAGCAGTTGCAAGACCTATCTTTGCCAACCTGGCGACTATGCTCAAGGGGCTGAGCGGTCGCACCTGCAGCTACGCTCAAGGAGCTGAGCGGCTGCAAATCCAGACATGAGAGACTGGTACTGCTGTGACACTATTGCCTACTTAGGGCAATAAATACTACGGGCTGCTACACAAAAGCCCGTGTCCAGCAGTAAGGCTGGGCAATCTTTTAATTTTGCACCTATTTTTTTGTGTTTGAATACCTACGGGCCTAACAATAAAAAGGCCCGTGCCAACAAGAAGTGTTGGCTTTATACACCAACAACAACACTCAGACGATCATACACAGAGCAGACTTCTTGTTTCGCCGAGTTGTAATTGATTAGTAACGAGCTCATTGCTGAGTTAATCATGTCTCTCCGACACCGGAAGTTTCTTGAAAACGAAGAGGAAATCTTTGAATACTTTTTAGGACTGACTTCTGAATCGGAAGATGATTCAAGTGAAAACGATGAACCGTCTGCCGCTCCTTCCACATCTGATGAAAACAATTCATTTATCATCGTGAATGAAGACCTAGAAGCGGAATCTCCTGACGAAGACGAGGACGAATACACCGACGATATGGTAATGCCCCCTGAAGAAGACGAAGACACAAATGACAAAAAATGGGCCGATGAAAATAACTGGGAAGAGTTTTGATGAAGAGAGGCATGAATTACCCAGATTTACTTTCAAAGGAAGAGCAAAATTCAGCTGTCCTGATAAAACTATCAACACTCCTTTACAATTTTTTATGCTCTTTTTTACACGGGAACTTTTCCGAACAATTGCAGTTGAAACGAATCGCTACACAGAGGAACTAATAAGTAGGAAAAGGCCTCTGCAACAATATTCTATATGGCAAAACTGGCAAAAAATAAGCGTGGAGGAAATGATGGCCTTTCATGGAACAATAATTAATATGGCTTTACACAGAAATAAGAGATCAAGGGACTTCTTTTCCAAGCAATGGGTGGACGAAAGTTCGTTTTTTCGGCAAATCTTTAGGAGAGATAGGTGGTTCCAGATATTCTGGGGTCTTCATGTGTCTCCTCCAGAACCCCCTGGCAGCGGTTTCATGGCATCTCGGAGGTCAAAGGTAAAACAAGTTCATGACTATTTATCTGAACGGTTTTTACATTATTATCATCCTGGATGCCATCTAAGCGTCGACGAGTCCACAGTGCCATTCAAGGGCAGGACAGCATTCAAGATGTACGACAGCAAAAACCAACAAAATGGGGCATCAGAATATATGATATTGCCGATGCGTTGACGGGATATATTCTAGGTTTGATTCCGTATTACGGCAAAGCTACTATCGAGTGCCTTGGTTATGCTGGTCATCTCTTCAACACTCGCATTGTATTGACACTAGTGGACATCGTTACGCGTGCCACAGGAGAAACTGGATACCATGTTTATACGGATCGTCTTTATACAAACCTATCTCTAGCTGCGGAACTTCTGAAGAAAAAAATTCACATCACTGGAACGATAAATACGAATAGGAAAGGCC
>NC_090742.1:120506408-120520908 GCF_036898095.1 Palaemon carinicauda | reverse complement strand
AGTAGGATATTTTAAGCACCCAAAATAGGCTATTTTAAGCCCCCAAAAGTAGGATATTTTAAGCACCCAAAAGTAGGATATTTTAAGCACCCAAAAGTAGGATATTTTAAGCCCTCAAAATAGGCTATTTTAAGCACCCAAAAGTAGGCTATTTTAAGCCCCCAAAAGTAGGATATTTTAAGCCCCCAAAAGTAGGATATTTTAAGCACCCAAAAGTAGGATATTTTAGGCACTCAAAAGTAGGATATTTTAGGAACCCAAAAGTAGGATATTTTAAGGACCCAAAAGTAGGATATTTTAAGCACCCAAAGCAGACAACTTTCAAACTAAACTCACCATCCAAACGAAGTTTACAGAATTAGATTATTGAAGATATCATATTTCACCTCGGCTCAAACGGAAGACAGGATATCAAAGACCTTTTTCAACTTTTTGAACGTCAACGTCTGCACCTCCTTCAGGCTTCAGTGCTCATGAATACCATAAGCAAACTGGAACAAAATCGGGAAGAGTTGAAAAGGAAATTTCCTCAGAATTTTTGCTTTTACATATTGTACGTAACACCCTGCTGCTTCCTCCGGTGCCTTAGATGACCGCGGAGGTAGCAGCAGTAGGGGATTCAACATTATGAAGCTTCATCTGTGGTGGATAAGGGGAGGGTAGGCTGTGGCTCCCTAGCAGTACCAGCTGAACTCGGTTGAGTCCCTTGTCAGGCTGGGAGGAACGTAGAGAGTAGAGGTCCCCTTTTTCTTTTTCATTTGTTGATGTCGGCTACTCCCCAAATTGGGGGAAGTGCCTTGGTTAATGTATGTATGTATGTACGTAACTAATTTTTCCTAAAATAATTTTGTCAAAAAGTAAACTTAAAGTTTTGTTGTCCAACAATTAGGTGAGTATTATTCAATACCTATATGGAGATGTATAATTAAACTATACTTGCATTTGAATTTTTCTTTTTACAAAAATGCATTGATTTAATCAAAGCTTACCATCTACCAGGAATTAGTAAAAAACAAACATGAATCAAAACAAATTTATATTTTGATCAAACATAGCAGTAGTACTATTTTGGCCACACAGACTCACCCCCCAGTAAGGGGTGGCCACAGACGCTCACCCGGAAATGAAGGTATGGCCGTACAGACTCACCCGGAAAAGAGGGTATGGCCGTACACACTCACCCAAGGTCACAGAGGCTTATTGTTGACGGAAGTGTAGTATTTTTAAAGAGTTTTGTTTACAAACATTGCTTTGAAGGACGTTTGTTTCGACAGTAGGTCGGTGTTGATGGAAGTGGAGTATTATTTTTGTTTACAAACATAGAGTTGAAGGTCGTAGGGTTCGTAATGGCATACATATGGGAACTATTAAAGGGAAATTGTTTACGGAAGTAGAGTATTATTTTAAGTTTTTTGTTTACAAACATTGAGTTGAAGACTGTACGGTAGTGTGTCACTATTAAAGGGAATTTGTTTACAAAACATTGAGGACGTAACCATTTGTTATTATCAAGCAACTCTTCGTAATGACGTACGTACGTGTTTATACGTGTCCAGGAACTGTGGCATTGTTTAGAAAACCTTGAGAACGTAATCATAGTGTGCTACTATTAAAGGGAATTTGTTTGCAAATATTGAGGGTGAAATCGTAGTATAGTGGTATTAAAGATAGTGTGACACTATTTAAGGGTTTTTGTTTACAAACCATTGTTGGTGGTTTTTTTTTTTTTTTTTTTTTTTTTTTTTTTTTTTTTTTTTTAAACGGGTTTACAGTGTTTTTAAAAAAACGGGTTTAACTTTTGTCATTAACATAGTGAGAGCACGTCTACTGTAATACTGAGTTATCTTACCACCCGTTACGTTGTCCCACCTGGGCTATTTGTAATGATTAATTATTTGTAATGATAGGGGTAAAACATGCCTAGACAGTCTCTACAGCCGAGTCAAAGGGCTAACCCGCGGCCCCCGTTCTCCACCTGTAGATAGGCCTAAGCACCTGTCCCTACCCACTCTCACTCTCTCTCTCTCTCTCTCTCTCTCTCTCTCTCTCTCTCTCTCTCTCTCTCTCTCTCTTCAGAGAAGGTGTTTGACCTTCTAACTGTTACCCTGGCATATTTGAGGATAACGCTAAGATGGCTTCATACTCACATACACACACAAACGCACACACACACACACACACACACCAAAATACGTGGGTAGATAATATAAGAAACATAGTACTTAATATTTGTTTATTTAAAGGAAACATCAAAATTACTGTAAAATAATTAAAGCAAGAAAAGCAAGAAATTATAGTTATCAGGAAGGAGATATTATTGTCTCACAAAAAAAAAAAGAAAAAAAAATTCCTGTGACGAATGCAGACAACCTATCTTCCAATGAAAGCTACAAATATCAAATGAACACAAAAAACATCCTGTGACGAATACAGACAACCTAACTTCCAATGAAAGACCCTAACATTTGCCCGCTTAAAAGCGGTAGGAAAACTTTTATTTGATTACGCCCTGACATCGCAATATACATTTCGGGTTTGATCGGTGGTTATCACTCCCTGGGTTTCTCCAAACAGTAAAATAATTCTATTCTCGTTGACTTGCCTATCAAACGTTAAATGGATTCTCAAATCCCCATTTTTCTCTACTTCCAGCGTATCCATCAACGCCATTTCAGGTTTGAAATTCAACGCAATGATTGCCCGACCATGGCTGTAGCAATCATAATGAATTAGGTGGTCATAAGTTAAGCCGAAAGATTTTAATGCCTTGTAGTAAAGATGAGTATATTTTTTCGGGAAATTGACATGTGTGTGTGGGTGTGGAAATAATTATTTTGGATATGTGTGTGTGTGTGTCTCTCTCTCTCTCTCTCTCTCTCTCTCTCTCTCTCTCTCTCTCTCTCTCTCTCTCTCTCTCTCTCAGTCCATTTGTTTTAAGGCCTTTCGCTTACATTAACATATATGGGTAATAATCACTTACATTGGCAGATATGGGGAATAAAAAACGTATTACAACTTAGTTTCTTTTATTATACGAAGCATACATGCAAAATAACACTTCGTGAATAAAGAAATAGTATTTAGTGGAAAAAAAAATCTGACCCTAAAAACATTCATTTAAAACCCTAACATTTGCACGCTTAAAAGCGGTAGGAAAAGTTTTATTGATTACGTTTCTTTAGCACTTGCCAAATCTTCATTGAAAATTCAGGTTTTATATATTTCCAGATGTACATACACGGACTTGAATTTAAATGGAGAAGATAGTATAATAACACTGTTACGTCATTTTCCTTTAAGTCGTTGATGGATAAATGCTCCCTGATTTTTCCTAAGGGCGGCGCAAACTCCATTTAGACTTATGCTATGCGTAAAATATAGGCAGAAGAATGCGCACATAGCCGAATTGTAATTTTGCACTCTCATATTATTTATGAAACACTTCATGGAAAAATACCTTCGTAGAAAATCAGTAAAGTATACCGAATGATCTTTTGGCTGCATCCCCAATGTGTCAAAAAATATAATGTTTTCTACCGGACTTTTCTGTATTATAAATACAACCCAGTGCCCAATTTCGCGATACTGATCTGATAGCAGAGTATTCACAATAAGTAAGATGAGTTTTGTCCTTAGAAGGGAATCTTGAAGTCGACCAACGAGACCCTTCTCACCCCTGACTACATTCCTTTCAATTTAAGCCTATGGAAAAGTACCCATCTCTCTGTCCATTTTTTTTTTTTTTTTTTTTTTTGGAAGTAGCGAAATGTACGCCATGATTTTGCGTTGCTTATATTGATAACGAGTGTAAGAAATGAGTTAGCGGCTAGAGTGGATATGAATGTGTTGAGGTGGTTTGGCCATGTTGAGAGAATGGAAAATGGCTGTCTGCTAAAGAAGGTGATGAATGCAAGAGTTGATGGGAGAAGTACAAGAGGAAGGCCAAGGTTTGGGTGGATGGATGGTGTGAAGAAAGCTCTGGGTGATAGGAGGATAGATGTGAGAGAGGCAAGAGAGCGTGCTAGAAATAGGAATGAATGGCGAGCGATTGTGACGCAGTTCCGGTAGGCCCTGCTGCTTCCTCCGGTGCCTTAGATGACCGCAGAGGTAGCAGCAGTAGGGGACTCAGCAGTATGAAGCTTCAACTGTGGTGGAAATGTGGGAGGTTGGGCTGTGGCACCCTAGCAGTACCAGCTGAACTCGGCTGAGTCCCTGGTTAGGCTGGAGGAACGTAGAGAGTAGAGGTCCCCTTTTTGTTTTGTTTCTTGTTGTTGTCGGCTACCCCCCAAAATTGGGGGAAGTGCCTTTGGTATATGTATGTATGATGTATGTATATTGATAATAACAACAACTAGAGCATCAGTAACAATATTAAATTTTACGGTATAAATGATAACAATAACAATATATTTCATTTTATTCGATTGTAGTGCACGGTTTACTTTATTGATGAGAGAAAAAAACAATTAACAATATACATTTACTTTATCCTTTTAAGAAATTGAAGAGTTTAATCTCTATTCCTCAGCAATACAGCTAATCATATTATTTATAATGTTCCGTTGCCGTATAATTTTACGAACTTTCGAATATGAAATGAAAGATGTGTGGATGTTTTATGCTATCCCTATCACTAAAGACGTTTGTTAAGGGATATATGAAAATTAGTTCCACATATGTCAACTCTACCAACTAATATCCTTCACAAACATACACAAGCGCGCGCACACACACACACACACACACACACACACTTATCTATTCCTTACTTGTTACAAAATCCAGTATATCAATCGTGTATGTTCCCCCCAAATCAGAGTTTAAGCGAAGAGGAAGTTTCCCCAAAATCAGAGTGGATCTGACTTATATTAATGAAAATCGTTTAATCAAAGAGAAATTATTTGGTAATCTCAGTCTTGTCTGGGGTAAATTATGAGGAGAGAGTCGAATATGGAAAGAATTGGTCATTCTTTTCTATGCCTCTTCTCGTCTCCCCTTACTGAATTGGGGCAAGTTGTTGGGTTCTCCGAAAAACTGTTTATGACTAGGATACTTCAGTTCGGTATTATGCCTAATTCAAATGGAATGGTAGATTGTCTCCTCTAAGAAGAAACCCGATATTACTTTTTGAAGATTCAAGTAAGCAATGTGTAAAAAAAAAAAAATGGATCATCAAACAGCCCGCTATGTTAGATTAGATAGAAATTTAGCGGCCACCCCCTCTCTATCCATCATTACACATTACTTTAGTAATGTTTCGGGATTAGCACTGGTTAAAACTGGGAATTAGGAGGGAATACAATTAATGAATGTTTAGTTTAGTCATGATATGGCATCTTTTTTTTTTCCTCTGTCCTTTTGTATTTGCTAGCTCCTTGATCTTTCCCAATATTTGAGTACAAGAGATAGTGACCGAACGAGTCACTTATGCTTGATTTGTAGATAACAAATTGATTGTCGACTCGATAATGTGACATTATTTTTGCTTTAATACCATTCTTCATGACAGAAACTGCAGCGTCCAATCATCATCCTAGCTCGAAGTAACTACTACTCTTTTTCTTTTTTTTTTCTTTTTCGATTTCTTTACGATCTACGTATAATGGAAGGTTACTTCCTTAGCCGTAAGACTCTAGTATTAGGGTAATGAAAATGAAGTAGTAAGATTTGGGATAAATTTCACGAGTACACTTTTTGTAACTTGTTATGATAAATCCTCAAGCACAAACATGCCACGTCTCTTTAATGGTCGGCTACTAATTTACAGATATACGTGGCACTTACACCCATGGGAAACATTTTGAGAAAATCTTCACTATGACTTTATATATATTTTGCTTATGCTTTTTTATGCAGCATTTGACATCATATACTCTCTAATATCGCATACAATGTAATACCCATCATTTTTCTAACATTGCTTGGGTATGTAATGAAAAACGTTTTGCAGTATATTGTAACCTAAGAATCAAACTATCCATCAGTGGATATATACATTTTCCCCGTTTGCGGTTCCTTCACCTTTCAAGATCTTGACTCATGTCCGTGACAAAATTACGACTCCAAGAAACTTTCTCCCTCTATTTTCATCCCCCTACCACTTTTCACCCCCCCCCCAGAAAAAAAACCACACATAATAAGCAAACAAAGCTTTAATCCCGTGAGCTAAGCGATTATTTTTCTCAAAATAAACTGATATTTCAAGTGAAACGATATACTAAAATTGCATTCCATCTAAATTTAAGTTGCTTTCTTATCGTTGTCTTAGAAACTTCATTTAATTTATTTTGCAACCATGTCCCTCTCGTACATTTCTTCCTTGAAAGGAAAACGAAGTGACAAAGAAAATTACATAAACAAGAAGCATAAAGACATTGTGTTAAAACAAGAACCCATCGACGTTGTGGAAAATTCTTCAATGGTTGTCGTCTCCGTTTTCACAATGACTATAATTCAAGTAAGCCGGTTATACTTGCTACCGTTAGTAGTCCTTCACTTGCTTTACCTAATGAGGAATGGAGAGCCAAAGGGTTATTAAATGCCATGAGAGGCAATGTGGAGAACTCCGGATGCTATTCAGTCTTCTATTACTCCGATTCACACTAATTTATGGAAATTGTGTGGGACCTCCCCAAGAATGAAACTATGACAAAAGCAAAGTTACGTATGTTAGACGCAGATACTCGGCAAAGAAAAGAAAAAAAATACACTGCTATCGAAAAAAAGAAGTGTGACATTATAAAATGGAAGAATTGTGAATTTTTATTTGTGTACTTTGATAACATTTTTAAATCATTATCTTTAATTGCAAAGATAGGTAAAAATTTGGTGGGGTGGAAATCTAGTTAAGCGGAAATATTGTACGGTGAATTTTCGAGGTGGATTTTTCGGAGGGTGGCGAGTTAGATTTTACGGGTCACCGCTCCCGTGATACTGGTAGATGGCCGGTGTACTTTTCATCGTGAGTAAATTATTCACAGTAAAAACGTCTGTGTAAACTGAAATGTGAGATTAGTTCAATGAAACAAGCGCATTTACAGACTGCATTTCGCTATAAATCTCTCGGCATGCGTTGCATATTTTCATTGTATGCGTTACATATATTCATTGAATTCCATTTCTGAAATAATATAAGGATATCTCTTAATACTTTAACATTAGTTCTATGCAACTCACCACTACTGATATCCTTCCTAAGTGTACAGTACATGAAACAAAGCGGTGACACAGAATTTTTCGCCACGTACAATATTTGTTACTCACTGCTCACAATTCAGTGCATTTAGTGACCAACCTCACTCCAGAAATAAAATGACTGAGTCTCCTACCATATAGTAACAGTGAAAGCTGATCTTAATCGTAATTATGATTCTGAGTTATGCGTGCTATTATGCTTTAGTTTACGGTATAGTAGAATGAAGACTGAATTTTATGATATAAGTCCTGACATCACAGGCCGGATAATGTTTAGGGAGACATTTGCGGTAATGAACGAAATTCTAAGCAACGAGGGAGGGCGCGTGCGCGACCTTTCAACAATTTCATACCCGCACCTCCGCATCATCACATGGTACGTAGGCTACCGGTATTTTCTTTCAGGTTCGTGTTTATTTTACACCATGGAAGTTGTCAACGTGTTATACTTTCAGTTTTCGTTGTTTACTACTACAGGTATTTCATTGTTTACATTTACTTATTTGTAAGTGTTATATCCTTATTGTTTGCCCGATGCGTTTATGGGGAAGGCATTTCCATACTCCGATAATTTTTTTACAAGCAATTTTATAATTATAGCGTCAATTCCACTCTTTTTACTCACATTTCTCGATTCTGAAATAGTTTGGAGTGAGAAAATTCTGAAATTTCTACTCAAATACTTCCTTCAATTTATATTATGGTCTTTTTTACTCCACCTTTTTACTGAAGAGACCATTCCATTTAGAGGATATTGACTAAGTTTCAGATTTTACATTCACGCTGAAGTATCAATGGCACATTTCTATTCTTTTTAATAAGCTCGGAAACCCACTTTCAAATGGCATACAGCTTTAAAAATGGTGGCCAATGAAAACTTAGTTTTGATACTACAGAAACATGCATAGTTTGTCTGCTTACAACAATACTGAAGGAAGCATGTGAAAGGGTTAGTCAGCACGAAGGAGTGATTAGATATGGATGAAAAAATCTTCTTTACACGCCGTCATTTCAAAGTAAACCCCTTATACTTTTTTTCCCTTTGGTGGGGGGTCGTGTAAGCATTTTATGGACCGGGGGGTGGGGGGTGGGTTTGCTAATGTGCCTATGAAGGGTTCGCTCTTTTATCTCAGTGTAACAGGTGTACATATTCCATACTCATTAATTACGTACGTGGCCTAAATGAAATAAAGATATTGGCAAAAACGCGAAATCTATTACAATAGCATACGCATGAACATTGCGGGAATACATGTTAGCATTATGGGGCATACATAAGGCAAATTCATAATCGATAACATAAAAAAGAAAGATACCAGAAACATAGAGAAAAACATACCAAGGAGATGGTTAATATTCATCCTTTACCGAAACTCCGCATGAACTATACAACGGAACAAGTAAATATTCAGCACATATTCAAAGTTGCCTACAGTATACACACACGCAGGCACCTCAGTAGTAGGTGTTAAACAACTTTTCCATACTCCTGATGTTAACACCATGATAACTATGCTTTAGGACTTGTGTCTTTTTTTTTTTTTTTTTTTTTTTTTTTTTTTTTTTTTTTTTTTTTTTTTTTTTTTTTTCAACACACTGAATTTCTCGTGAGGTTTTGATACGTAGTTTGAGGTAGCAAGTACCCACCTCTTCTTAAAAGGTTGACTCAATGAAGTATGCACCAGCGTAACATTTGATAGATTTTTATCAGGAAACTCACATTAAAAATAACATACAATGAAAGTACATGAAATTACAACTTATCATATATTGTTATCACTTCATCAATATCCATTACCGAAATGAAATTTAAGGTCTTGTCAGTGGTGAAGATGATTCTGGGATATAAATGATTATACGAAGGACCCGTTATACATTCTGAAGTAGTGTATAAAAAAAATGGGAATAACGTATTATGGGTATACATTATACAGTAGACATTCCCATACCAAGTTTCAGGTCATATGGTTTAAATACCAAGGTATAGGAGCAAAAAATTAAATATTTTGTCAAAATGAATAGCCGAAAATCACTTAAATTAAACATTTTGAAGGGATCTATAAGAAAAACGTGATTTACATCCTTAGTGCATATATCCAAGGTATGCACATATGAAACTTCAGGTCATTTAGTGAAATTTTGAGGGTACAGAATGTAAATCACGATTTTCTTATAGATCCCTTCAAAATGTTTAATTTAAGTGATTTTCAGCTATTCATTTTATGTACAAAAAATATTTAATTTTTTGCTCCTATACCTTGGTTTTTTAAACCATATGACCTGAAATGTTTCCCATGGGTGTAAGTGCCACGTATATCTGTAAATTAGTAGCCGACCATTAAAGAGACGTGGCATGTTTGTGCTTGAGGATTTATCATAACAAGTTACAAAAAGTGTACTCGTGAAATTTATCCCAAATCTTACTACTTCATTTTCATTACCCTAATACTAGAGTCTTACGGCTAAGGAAGTAACCTTCCATTATACGTAGATCGTAAAGAAATCGAAAAAGAAAAAAAAAAGAAAAAGAGTAGTAGTTACTTCGAGCTAGGATGATGATTGGACGCTGCAGTTTCTGTCATGAAGAATGGTATTAAAGCAAAAATAATGTCACATTATCGAGTCGACAATCAATTTGTTATCTACAAATCAAGCATAAGTGACTCGTTCGGTCACTATCTCTTGTACTCAAATATTGGGAAAGATCAAGGAGCTAGCAAATACAAAAGGACAGAGGAAAAAAAAAAGATGCCATATCATGACTAAACTAAACATTCATTAATTGTATTCCCTCCTAATTCCCAGTTTTAACCAGTGCTAATCCCGAAACATTACTAAAGTAATGTGTAATGATGGATAGAGAGGGGGTGGCCGCTAAATTTCTATCTAATCTAACATAGCGGGCTGTTTGATGATCCATTTTTTTTTTTTACACATTGCTTACTTGAATCTTCAAAAAGTAATATCGGGTTTCTTCTTAGAGGAGACAATCTACCATTCCATTTGAATTAGGCATAATACCGAACTGAAGTATCCTAGTCATAAACAGTTTTTCGGAGAACCCAACAACTTGCCCCAATTCAGTAAGGGGAGACGAGAAGAGGCATAGAAAAGAATGACCAATTCTTTCCATATTCGACTCTCTCCTCATAATTTACCCCAGACAAGACTGAGATTACCAAATAATTTCTCTTTGATTAAACGATTTTCATTAATATAAGTCAGATCCACTCTGATTTTGGGGAAACTTCCTCTTCGCTTAAACTCTGATTTGGGGGGAACATACACGATTGATATACTGGATTTTGTAACAAGTAAGGAATAGATAAGTGTGTGTGTGTGTGTGTGTGTGTGTGTGCACGCGCGCGCTTGTGTATGTTTGTGAAGGATATTAGTTGGTAGAGTTGACATATGTGGAACTAATTTTCATATATCCCTTAACAAACGTCTTTAGTGATAGGGATAGCATAAAACATCCACACATCTTTCATTTCATATTCGAAAGTTCGTAAAATTATACGGCAACGGAACATTATAGATAATATGATTAGCTGTATTGCTGAGGAATAGAGATTAATCTCTTCAATTTCTTAAAAGGATAAAGTAAATGTATATTGTTAATTGTTTTTTTCTCTCATCAATAAAGTAAACCGTGCACTACAATCGAATAAAATGAAATATATTGTTATTGTTATCATTTATACCGTAAATTTTAATATTGTTACTGATGCTCTAGTTGTTGTTATTATCAATATAAGCAACGCAAAATCCTGGCGTACATTTCGATACTTCCAAAAAAAAAAAAAAAAAAAGAAAAGAAAAATGGACAGAGAGATGGGTACTTTTCCATAGGCTTAAATTGAAAGGAATGTAGTCAGGGGTGAGAAGGGTCTCGTTGGTCGACTTCAAGATTCCCTTGCTAAAGACAAAACTCATCTTACTTATTGTGAATACTCTGCTATCAGATCAGTATCGCGAAATTGGGCACTGGGTTGTATTTATAATACAGAAAAGTCCGGTAGAAAACATTATATTTTTTGACACATTGGGGATGCAGCCAAAAGATCATTCGGTATACTTTACTGATTTTCTACGAAGGTATTTTTCCATGAAGTGTTTCATAAATAATATGAGAGTGCAAAATTACAATTCGGCTATGTGCGCATTCTTCTGCCTATATTTTACGCATAGCATAAGTCTAAATGGAGTTTGCGCCGCCCTTAGGAAAAATCAGGGAGCATTTATCCATCACCGACTTAAAGGAAAATGACGTAACAGTGTTATTATACTATCTTCTCCATTTAAATTCAAGACCGTGTGTGTACATCTGGAAATATACAAAACCTGAATTTTCAATGAAGATTTGGCAAGTGCTAAGAGAACGTAATCATTAAAAGTTTCCCTACCGCTTTTAAGCTTGCAAATGTTAGGGTTTCAAATGAAGGTTTTTAGGGTCAGATTTTTTTTCCCACTAAATGCCATGTCCTTATTCACGAAATGTTATTTTGCATGTATGCTTCGTATAATAAAAGAAACTTAAGTTGTAATACGTATTCTATTCCCCATATCTGTCAATGTAAGTGATTATTACCCATATATGTTAACGAAAGGCCTTAAAACAAATGAACTTAAAGATGAGAGAGAGAGAGAGAGAGAGAGAGAGAGAGAGAGAGAGAGAGACTCTGATTCTCCGGCTGTGGCCATGGTCTGTGAAAAGGTAGCGGAGGAGGACAGCAGGAAGAAGAAAAAATCCAAAGGGGTAAGCAAAACCCCCAAGGATGCTTTGCGCGTATCGTTATCTCGTCCCTTAAAAAAGGGTGAGAGTAGTAGAATCCCTCATATGAAATACGGGGGAATCAGTTTCCCCGATGACGTGGATTTTCAAACGTTGTAAGTTTTCATGTAAATAAACTAGTTTGATAAAAAAAAAAAAATGTCTAAAATAGCTTGTACTTCCTTTCATTTGATATTTTTAGCTTTTCATTGGAAGTTGGGTTGTCTGTATTCGTCACAGGATGTTTTTTTTTTTTTTTTTTTTTTTTTTGTGTGTGTGTGTGTGTTCATTTGATATTTTTAGCTGTTAGGCCTTTGACTCGGGTGTGGAGACTGTGAGTGTTTCACCCTATCATTCCAAATAATTAATCAATACAAATAGCTCTTGGGTCGGTGTAGCGATTACTGTCCACGGCGTCCGGTAAGGCTTGGGACTGGTACTTAGGCCTCCCTACGGGTGGAGAACGAAAGTTGAAGGGATGAACCTTTGACTCGGTGTAGAGGATGCCCGCATTTTACCCCTATCATTACAAATAATTAGGGATTACGCGCCAGGTGCAGGGTGAGACAAGTGTAGGCCTATCAACAGGTAGCGAACGGGGGCCGCGGGTTAGCCCTTTGACTCGGCTGTAGAAACTGTCTGGGCATGTTTTACCCTTATCATTACAAATAATTAATCATTACAAATAGCCCAGGTGGGACAACGTAACGGGTGGTAAGATGACTCAGTATTACAGTAGACACGCTCTCACTACGTTAATGACAAAAGTTAAACCTGTTTTTTTAAAAACACCGTAAACCTGTTTTTTTTTTTTTTTTTTTTTTTAACACCAACAATGTTTTGTAAAAAAAAACCCTTAAATAGTGTCACACTATCTTTAATACCACTATACTACGATTTCACCCTCAATATTTGTAAACAAATTCCCTTTAATAGTAGCACACTATGATTACGTTCTCAAGGTTTTCTAAACAGTGCCACAGTTCCTGGACACGTATAAACACGTATGCACGTCATTACAAAGAGTTGCTTGATAATAACAAATGGTTACGTCCTCAATGTTTTGTAAACAAATTCCCTTTAATAGTGACACACTACCGTACGGTCTTCAACTAAATGTTTGTAAACAAGAAACTTAAAATAATACTCTACTTACGTAAACAATTTCCCTTTAATAGTTCCCGTACGTATGCCATTACGAACCCTACGACCTTCAACTCTATGTTTGTGAACAAAAATAATACTCCACTTACATCAACACCGACCTACTGTCGAAACAAACGTCTTTCAAAGCAATGTTTGTAAACAAAACTCTTTAAAAATACTACACTTCCGTCAACAATAAGCCTCTGTGACCTTGGGTGAGTGTGTACGGCCATACCATCTTTTCCGGGTGAGCGTCTACGGCCATACCCTCATTTCCGGGTGATCGGGGGGGGGGGGTGATCGTGTGTGGCCAAAATAGTACTGCTTATATATATATATATATATATATATGTATATATATATATATATATATATAAATTGTTTATAGCCTATTGTATTACTATATTGTATGTATATACACATACGCATATATATATATATATATACTTATATATACACAGAGTATATATATATATATATACATATATATATATATATATACAGCATAGATATATATATACATATATATATATATATATATATACACACACAGTATATATATATATATATATATAAACAGTTTATAGCCTATTGTATTACTATATTGTATGTATATACACATACGCATATATATAATAATATATATATATATATATATATACACAGAGTATATATATATATATATATATTTATTTATTTATATACAGCATAGATATATGTATATATATATATATATATATACACAGTATATATATATATATATATATATATTTATATATATATATATATATATATATAAACAGTTTATAGCCTATTGTATTACTATATTTTATGTATATACACATACGCATATATATATATATATATATATACTCACGGATACCGGCAATTTGCCGCCCACATTTCGCCACCAGCAATTAGCCATCAAAGACTATTTGCCGCTACGTAGAATTCGCCACCGGTGAAATTTTAATACTAATAGATATTATTACTAATAGCCCATTCTTTGAAAACAACTAAACCATTACTATTTGCCACAGCAAACGGTTATTACTAGTAGATATTATTACTATTAGCCTGTTCCCTGAAAATTACTAATTTTAGTTTTAAGAACAAAATTTGCTATTTTCCAGGATTACTTGGGTTAAATTTTTTAGTTTTTAGAATAGAAAACTTCTGTACCCTTTCATATATTATAATGGCTGCCAGTGTTCACTCAATCGTATTTAAGCAAACAAATTAATAGAGTTCACATATAGTGAATTTACGTATGCATTTGATAAATTTCCAAAGCTCGACGAAACAGTTAAGAATTGGAGATGTAAACAAATAGGCCGCTGTAATGGAAGAATCCTGTACCAACCGTGTTTCACACAATTGTACATA
>NC_090742.1:120491408-120501408 GCF_036898095.1 Palaemon carinicauda | reverse complement strand
AGATTTGACCTGGAACAACTACAGTATACTCAGCTTCGAGCTTTAGCTCAGAGAGTTTATGCCTCAACTGAAAAGGAGTACAATTTAATCATAAAAGAAACCCTCTCTGGTACAACTCAGGAACATAAATGGTGGTCTACCCTTAAATCTGCGCTCTTTGGTGTAGATGCAACAGTTCCTCCTTTACTTAAACCAGATGGCTCAGTCACTCACTGTCCAAAGGAAAAGGCAACCCTTTTGGCTGATGTTTTTGACAGTAAACAGAGTAATGAAAAACTTGAACTTCCTCATTCCTGTTTTCCTGAGGCTAAACTAACTAGTTTAGCTTTTCGATCTCGTGAGATTAAAGCTCTGTTGATGGACCTTGATGCTTATGGAGGTGTAGACCCTAATGGTATTTTTCCTTTGTTTTTTATAAAGACAGCAGATTTCTTAGCTCCAAAGTTATCTGTTATTTTACGCAAGTTAGCAAGAAGAGGAGCTTTTAGCACTTGTTGGAGAATTGGTAATGTTACTCCTCTATGTAAATGTGTTTGTGGTAGCTCAAGTCCCACTGATTACCGCCCAATTTCCATAACTCCCATATTATCTAAAGTTTTTGAACGTCTTCTGGCAAAACGTCTTAATAGGTTTGCTGAAGGTAATCATCTATTCCCTAGTTTGCAATTTGGTTTTCGGAAAGGCCTTGGAGCATGTGATGCCCTTCTTACAATCTCCAATGCAGTACAGAAATCCCTTGATTGTGGTCGGGAAGTTCGTATGATTGGCCTTGATTTTAGTGCTGCCTTTGACCGTGTTAATCATGAGGCCCTTGTTTTCAAACTGAAACAGTTGGGAGTGGGTGGGTCGTTTCTTAGCATTATTATTGATTTTTTAAGTAGTAGATCTCAAAGAGTTGTTGTTGATGGGCACCATAGTGAGTATAGTAATGTGATATCCGGTGTTCCACAGGGTAGTGTTCTTGGCCCATTACTTTTCATACTATATACACATGACATGTGGTTTGGCCTAGAAAATAAGCTTGTTGCATATGCAGATGACGCTACTCTCTTTGCATCAATTCCATCCCCTGAATGTAGATCTGGGGTTGGTGAATCCCTTAATAGAGATTTAGCTAAAATTAGTGCATGGTGCAAATTATGGGGTATGAAGTTGAATCCTAACAAAACTCAAAGTATGATTGTAAGTAGGTCAAGGACGGTGGCTCCTCAACATCCGGATCTCAGTATTGATAATGTTTCTTTAAATTTGTATGACTCTTTCAAAATTTTAGGCGTGATTCTTGACAGCAAATTTACTTTTGAGAAACATATAAGGTCTGTATCTTCTTCAATTGCACAAAAAATTGGCTTATTGAGAAAGTCTTTTAAGATATTCGGTGATCAATCTATCCTGAAGAAGTGTTTTAATTCTTTTATTCTACCTTGTTTTGAGTATTGTTCTCCTGTCTGGTCGTCAGCTGCTGATTCTCATCTTAATTTGTTGGACAGAAACTTACGGTCTATTAAATTTCTTATTCCTGATCTAGATATTAATCTCTGGCACCGTCGATCAATTAGTTCATTATGCATGTTGCATAAGATTTTTCATAACTCTGACCATCCTTTACATTCAGATCTCCCTGGACAATTCTATCCTGTTCGTAATACTAGGCAGGCAGTTAATTCTAATAGCCAGGCCTTCTCCATCATAAGACTCAATACTACGCAGTACTCTAGAAGTTTTATTCCAGCTGTTACCAAGTTGTGGAATGATCTTCCTAATCGGGTTGTTGAATCAGTAGAGCTTCAAAAGTTCAAAGTTGGAGCAAATGCTTTTTTGTTGACCAGGCGGACATGAATCTTTTTATAGTTTATATATGACATATTCGCTGTTGACGTTGTTAATAGTTTATATATGATATATCTCTTTTGACATTACTTTTTTTAGAATGATTTATTGTTAATTTGTTCTCTTCAGTTATTTATTTCCTTATTTCCTTTCCTCACTGGGCTATTTTTTCCCTATTGGAGCCCCTGGGCTTATAGCATCTTGCTTTTCCAATTAGGGTTGTAGCTTGGATAGTAATAATAATAATAATAATAATAATAATAATAATAATAATAATAATAATAGTCTCTGCCTGGCGATCGCCGGACTGGGGTTCGAGTCACGCGCAAGCATGATATTTTCTTGTAGTGTCTCTAACTTCACCAACCATGTGTGCTAAGGATGGAGGTGTTTGGGGACGCATATAGGTCTATCTACTGAGTCATCAATAGCAATTACCTTGCCCTCCCTGGTCCTAGATTAGGTGGAGGGGGGCTTGGACACAGATCAATATGTATATATGGTCAATATCTAGGACTTTGTCATAATTGCCTAGGGCATTATCACTGTCCCTTGCTCGGCCATTAATGAACGGCCTTTAAAAAAGTGGTTTTGTTTTAGAATTTTTTTTTTCTTTTACTTCGTGTCGAGACACGCAATCTCTATATTCTAAAACACTGCTAACTATATTTTCCATAACTTCAAAGTTAAGTAATAATTGATTTATCATGTTTTCCAATATTTATCATATCAATTGAGCAAAATTATTCATAACATCTCATTTTATGACAACATTAATACACAATAAATTTAGAAATTTGCATAAGCAAGTGTTCGAATAAAAAGAAAACAATATATGTAGCAATATGGATATGTAAGTATTTGAATATCTAAATAAAATAAATGTAGCAATAGTGTTTGAATATAGTATACGAGTAAGCTTTTCCACTTCTATTAGGTGGTTATTTCACGCTAATCTTCATGCTCCCTTTAAATTCGGAGAATTACATCAAATGCTGGAATAGAAACCTTTTCCATTGCTACTACGCTGGATATTTCGAATAGAGCCGTCATTTTTTTTGGGGGGGGAATACTTTTGGTCTCTAATTTACATCAACTGAACATTATTTTACCTTTTTCACAGAGGCTTCGCAAGTAGTCTGACCTGCATATATATATATATATATATATATATATATATATATATATATATATATATATATATATATATATATATATATATATATATATATATATTCGTAAACACATACAGACCAATATTGACAAAACATTAAGGAAGTGAAGAAGCACTAAGTTAATAAAGAGAAAACTTGGAACAGCACGCCAACAGATGTTTGGTTTAAAGGATGAAAATGGAAATATTTTCAACGAGAGAAATGGAATGATAAAAATTGAAGAGAATTCTTATAGAATGCTGTACAAAAGTGATATAAGAGATAACTTTTGCAATAGAAATAATGAAGTACCTAAGCCGGTACTAAACATAACAGTAGTAAGAAAAGAAAACATCAAAAGACATGAAGAGAGTTAAACAAGCAGGGGAACATGGCCTAACAATAAATTTAAATATAGATGGAGGAGATCTTATAGTAGTAAAACTGGCGGAACTTTACACAAAATGTGGGTAAGATGTTCAATACGGACAGCTTGATCATTATGCACATTCACAAAAAGGGAAGCAAAAGATTTGGAAATTACCGCCCAATAAGTATACTCTCTGTAATATATGAAATATTTACTTTAATCAACTAAGGGAGCAGGCAAGCTTTAGAAAGGAGTCTTCAACAACTGACCATATCAATGTATTTAACCGGCTAATAAAAAAAAACCACAGAGTAAAACTATGTACGGCATTTATAGACTATGAAAAAGTTTTTGATTCTGTCAAAACCTCAACAATAATGAAAAAACTTTTTAGACAAGAAATAGATGAATCTTATGTTAGAACACTTGCAGATATCTATAGGGGAAGTGAAGCAATCCTAAAACTACAAAAAGATAGTTAAAAAATACTGATGTAGAAAGAAGTTAGACAGGGAGACCCAATCTCTCATAAATTATTCAATGTGCTTCGAAGAAGTTTTATGAATTTAGATTGGGAAGGCATAGGAATTAAAATTAATGACATAGTTCTCTTTTGTGAATCATAGGAAGAATTTCAAAAGATGATAGAAGATTTGAATAAAGCAGAAATGTAGGACTGAAAATTAATATAAGTAAAACTTTCCTAGTGTTCAATGTAAATCCAAAGATACAACAAATAATGGTTATGGACGAACCTCCAGAGAATGTTAATGAATATATGTACTAAGGGTAGACGTTCCCCCTGGAAATGAAACAAAAATTAAAAGAAGGATATGATACTAAGAAAAAGGAAAAATGCAACATGAATACGAGAGCAAACCAAAGTAGAGGATATTCTAACAACAAGAAAGGAAAGGAAATGGACGTGGTCTGGACGAATAATGAGAATGACAGAGAATAAGAATGTCAGAATGGGTGCCTAGGGAGTATATATATATATATATATATATATATATATATATATATATATATATATATATATATATATATATATATTGTTATGTTAAAGTAGGTTATTTAATTGTTTATAAATAAATTCGGTCTTCGGCAGGAGTAAATGTTAACTGCCCCTCGTATAAGAGTTCGGTGATAACCTTCGCTCCTCCTCCGTCATTAATCAGTGAATTGCCATTAACTCTTTTATTTATTTTTTTTCCGAGTGTTTGATGTTTAGTGAGAGCCGTGGACGAGACTACTGCTGCCTGGAATGTTCAGTTCGGACCGTACCTTGAGCACAGAAATGTATACTAATTCAGCAGCCCTTGGTAGACGCCTTTTATTCCTTCATAAGGAATAGTTTCCTTTGGAGGATTATTTCGCTGGTGTCTTTGAGCCACCCGCGGTAAATTGTACACTTCTTTGGATCACGGACCACGTATGCAGGGGTTTTGTCACCTGCGATAGCCACCTCGCTTGTTACGTCCTGCAAGTGTATGTGTCACTTGCGACCTTCACTTGGTGTTATTTTCTCCGCCTGAGGATCCTGCGGGAAGACGGTGCCGTCGTTCCGTCCCGGCACTGTTGGAGGTACTATTGCCGTGATCAAAGAGCGTCATCATATCTGTTACGCTGCTCGTCTGTGGACCAAGGGTTTAGCCTTTAATGTTTGTGTGTGTAGGTAGGTAATTTTAAGGTTTTTCTGCCTTTTCATTTCTCCTGTCTTCCTTATTCCTATCTGTTTAGTAATAGGGCAGTGGTTTGTTGATATTTGTGGGCCCGGCTTAATATATGAGCCATACTTTTGATCTGTTTAGCTTTCTATGTTAGGGTTAAGATTATTAGATATAGGTCAACCTTGTGTATTTAGAGGACTCTGTATATTAGTCCTCCAAGACATTTTTGTTTACTCATTGTTGTTTGTCTTAGGAGCTTTTTGTTACGCCTGGTGCAAGGTTGAATTTATTTAAGTGTATTGTAATAAATATTGTTAGATTTTTCCAGTGTTTTTGTTCTGTCTTCGCTCAGTTCACCGTGTTACATAAATAATGTACTGCCTACGATTCCTTTAAAAAATAAAAGTTTAAAGAACCAGAACTACGGCCTACACAGGTCGTAACAAGTGGCGACCGTGTCAGGATCGTACGAAGGTGTACTCGGTGTTTGGGGGAGCAGTTCAGCTCTTGAGGGATTTGACAGTATTTATTGTTGATATTTGATTTTTGGTTTAGTTGGTTTCCTTCCCCATAGGATATTGTTTTCATTAAAATGCAGGACTTTACTTTTGACCCGTCGGAATTCTTGTGTTCGGCTGACTGTTTAAAATATTTAGGAGTTTTGAAAAGGGCTTATTTGGTACAGTGTGCCCGGTGGTTGGAGATCCCTCATAAGTCCTCTGACACTCGTGCCAATTTGTTAAAACTGGTTAAATAAAAAGTGTCCCAAGGTTTGGCTGAGGGTATTGAGGTAGCTAGAAGCCTAGCCAGTGATTTTGAGAGTGGCACTGATTTTGGGTCGGACCAAGAGGGATCCATAGTCAATGATGTGAGCATAAACCCTGGTTTGTCCCTGTTCGCTGATCCCCCTGCAGTAAAGGTTATGTATAAAGGTCCGGCCAATTTTCCTACTCCGGCCAGGGCTGTTAAAAATGTTAATATTTCAACTAACCCCTTTTTAGCTGACAAGGCTGTTCCCAACCATGTAACACCTTCCGCTCATGTAATGGGGCAGGAGGAGTTCTATATAATTTGTAAGAGAATTGAGTTATTGAAGCTGCAGTTTGAGGAGGACGAGAGGGCCCGGAAACATGAGATTAAGTTGCTCAAGCTTAAGCTTGAGTTGCCCAAGGTGCAAGGGTCCCCTAATCATTTTAATTCTCCCTATAGCTCATCATCAGACAAATTTAATATTTCGGCTGCACTAAAGTTAATTCCAGTTTTTGATGAGGGGAGTGTACCAGAATTTTTAAAAGCTTTTGAGAGGGTTGCCACCCGGTTGTCTTGGCCCACAGAAATGTGGACGGTACTCATACAGTGTAGATTGACAGGCAAGGCACTCCGGGTGTATAATGCATTGGAAGAGGGCCTTGCCAGATATTATGACAAAGTAAAGGTTTTGGTTCTCAGGGCCTATGATTTGGTCCCTGAGGCCTATCGCCAGAGATTCCGAACCACTGGCAAGCCCAATTCTATGTCGTATGTTGAGTATGCTCGTATCAAGGAGGTGCAGTTTGACAACTGGCTGAAAAGTCGTCAAATTGCTTCCTTCTCTTCCTTGAGGGAACTGATGGTACTGGAGGAGTTTAAGAAGGTTTGTAGTAAAGAACTGAGGGTTCATCTGGAGGACACTAAAATTTTAACTTTGTCCAAGGCGGCTCAGGTAGCTGATGAGTTTGTCCTGACCCATCAGGTTAGGTCAGGTAACTTCTCGTCCTCATACCCTAATAATAATAGTAATTTGTCTTTTAAGTCGAATAATCCCTTTAAAAACTAATCTAGTACCCCAAATAGTAGCATGAGTAATCATGTTGGTAGTGGCTTCAGAAAGGACTTGAGTGGTGGGCACACTCTGGTTTTATCTAACCGTGGCAATTCGGGTAAAACTAATCAAGTTAGAGGTAATTGCTTTTGGTGTAATAAGCCAGGGCATCGACAAGCTGAATGTAGAGCTAGGAGCCGTTACCTCCAAAAGAATCAAAATAAGAGTCAAAATAATGTTAATCAGCCTACGCCAATCTCGTTAATTTCAAATAATTCTATTTCAGACAGTAAGAATGGTAAAACTGTTGATCCTCAGGTTAGTAGTGAACCAGATGTAGGTAAAGTAAAACCTGTATTGTGTGAGTCCACTGGTAATTTATGACCATTTAACAAATATATCTACCCAGGAAAATTGAAATCTGAGACCTCTACACTTTATGTTAAGTTCTCGAGGGACACAGGATCCGCTAGATCTTTGGTGTTGGCAGGGTCCTTGTCTAGCTTAGTTCCCTATACTGGAGAATATGTGGTCCTGGGAGGATTTCCCGATACTGTGGTATCTCCTCCTTTAGTAAGGGTGGAGCTGTCCTTCCCAGGGTATCAAAAGGTTACTGAGCTTGCGGTAGTTGAGAGCCTGCCGATACCAGGAATAGACGGAATCCTTGGGAATGATATGTTGAGTGCAGAGGGGCAGGAATTATTTCCTATAGTTTCGGTCACGGCTTGCCCTGTGGCAATAACTACTCGAGCCTCTGCTAAGCGTGCAGCGAAAGCTGATAATGATGATGACCTAAATTTAAGTAATTTAGAAGTAGAGGTAGAAAAGCCCGGGCTAGTAGAAGGTAGTAGTAGTAGCAGTAGTTCTAGTTTTGGAATGTTTAAATTATTGAAATCCGATTGTGACCGGCACTCTTTCATACACGCCCAAAAAGATGAATTTTCATTCGAGTTAGGTAATACGGACGATTTGACCAGGCCCAGGTTTGTGGTTTTGAAAGGACTGTTGTATAGGGTCAGTCGTCCCCCAACTCATCAACTAAGTGTGACTTCATGTTTAAGACAAATTGTCGTACCTACCAAGTTTAGGGAGGCTGTGTTAAGCCCTGCCCATGAGGACTCCTTTTCTGGCCACTTAGGCTTAAGTAAAACTTTTTGTAGGTTGAGTAAATGTTTTTGGTGGCCAGGAATGAAGTCTTCGGTGAAGAAATTTGTAAGAACTTATGAAGTGTGTCAGGTGATGGGTAAACCCAATCAACCTATTCCCAAGGCTCCTCTTAACCCAATTCCTTCAATTGGAGAACCCTTTGCAGAATTGGTAATTGATGTGGTAGGGCCTCTGCCTAGGACGAAGTTAGGGTTTACGCATCTCCTGACCATAATGGATAGAGCATCACGTTTTCCTGAGGCCTTTCCAATGAAGAAAATAACCTCAAAAGCTGTGTTTGACAAATTAGTGGAGTTTTTCTCCAGGTATGGACTGCCTTGTAAAATTCAGACAGATTGCGGCTCGAATTTTACAAGCAGGGTATTTAAAAGTAAGTGTGCTGAACTGGCCATTCAGCACATTACCAGTGTACCCTACCATCCTGAGAGTCAGGGTGTGGTGGAAAGATTTCACCAGACCCTTAAGTGTATATTAAAAAAATATTGTTATGAGCAAGGAGAGGATTGGGATAAAGGGCTTCCCTTTGCTCTCTTTGCCATAAGGAATTTTCCCAATTCTTCAACTGGAGTTGCTCCCTTTGAATTAATATTTGGGCACAAGGTTCGAGGACCTTTGTAAATCTTCCATGAATTACTCGAAGCAAATCAGAGAGGAGAGCGTACGGTGGGAGAAGTTGTTAGTGAACTTAAGTGCAAGTTAGCCGTAGCTTGGAAGTATGCCAAAGATAATTTGTCTCCTTTCCAAGCTACGATGAAAACCAAATTTGATCATAAGTGTAAGGTACGTTCATTTGAGTCAGGGGACTTGGTATTAGTTTTAAGCACAGACCCAGACAACTTCCTTGAACCCAGGTACAAGGGCCCCTGGAAGGTGTTGAGAAAGTTGTCTGAGGTCAATTATGAAGTTGAAGCCCCCTGGAACTCGACGTAAATGTAAAATTTTCCACATAAACAGGTTTAAATCTTACTCTTCTGATAGACGGGATCCTTTAGCCATTGTTTTTGAGCCAGTTATGAGTGTGGTTGCACCTGTTGAGGAAAACTTGGAAGATGTTTTGGACCAGGTGCCTTCAGATGCTCTAGGTAATAATTTGCAAAATTTAGGTGTATTAAAAGAGGGGTTATAGCATCTGGAGGCACCTCAGAAACAAGATATACTAAGCCTAATTATGGAATTTTCTGACTTGTTTCAGTACTCTCCAGGAAGGACGAGGTTGCTCCAGCATGATGTTGATGTTAGGGACGCTTCTCCGGTTAAGCAAAGCCCGTATCGCCTCAGTCCAGAGAAGCGTGCCATTGTTGAAGACGAAATTAAATACATGCTGGAGCACAATCTCATACAACCATCAGTAAGTCCATGGAGTTCCCCTATAGTCTTGGTGAAGAAGCCTGACGGTAAATATCGTATGTGTGTTGACTATAGGAGGGTAAACTCGGTTACTAAAAATTATTCCTTTCCTCTTCCCCGTATTGAGGAATGTCTGGACCTGATAGGTCCTGCTAGGTTTATTACAAAATTGGATCTGTTAAAGGGGTATTGGCAGGTCCCCCTATATGGCCGTGCCCGTGAAATTTCAGCATTTGTGACGCTCTCAGGGCTTTACGAGTGCAAAGTAATGCCCTTTGGGATGAAGAACGCTGCCTGTACTTTCCAGCGTCTGATGAACAGGGTGATTTGTGGCCTGGAAGGTACAGAAATCTATATAGATGACTTGGTGGTACACAGCAATGACTGGCGGACCCACCTGGTAAGATTAAGAAAAGTTTTTGAGGCACTTAGGGCCGCCAGTCTTGTTGTGAATCTGGGTAAATGTAACTTTGGGAAAGCTAAAGTTAGTTATTTGGGTCACGAGATTGGCTTTGGTAAAGTTGCTCCTAAGCAAGCCAATCTCGAGGCCATAGTTGCTTTGAAGAGACCGTGTAATGTCAGAGAGGTTCGTAAGGTGCTGGGTATGTTGGGATATTACCGTAGGTTTGTCCGAAACTTCTCTGACCTTGCACAGCCT
>NC_090742.1:120441408-120476408 GCF_036898095.1 Palaemon carinicauda | reverse complement strand
CATTTTAACAATAAGAAGAAACAACCAAATGTCAATGCAGTTCAGAGTCCGAAACAAACAAACACTTCTTCAAATATCGCTGAGCCTGGGCCGTCAAACCAGACCTCGCAAGGTCAGACTAATTTTCAGAATGTGCAGAGCAAAGCAAATACCACAGAGTTAACTCTAGAGGGGAAGAGAGTGATGTTGGGTCAAGGTCATTCATGTCAACATCAATAGTATTGAATAATCAATTTAATGTTTTATCAGATAATTGTGAGACAATAGATTTTCCTATGAAACACATGGCCGAATTAAGTAAAACAGTGCATGCTCCTGTAGATTTGCAACGAATTCATACAATAATAAGCCAAAATGAGTTACGGCCAACCTTATATGCTGTAAATTTAGAACACAAATCCTTTACGTTATTTTTTGACTCTGGTAGTCCACGTAATATTATGGATTTGAAGACACATCATTTGTTATTTTCGAACTTTCCGATTGAAAAATCAGGAATTAGACTTTCAGGTATAGGAAATAATGAATTAAACGTCATAGGCATAACTCATACTCAGTTCAGAGTCGGTAATCGCACGTTTGCCGATACATTTGTTGTTGTAAAAAACATTAATATGTATCCAGCTGTAATTATAGGATACCCATCTATGGGAAATCAAAACATTATCTTAGCTCCTGCCAAGCACGGCGTGTATATCAAAGGGAAATTCTATAAGTCTTCTAATACCTTAAAATCAGTTTTGGATAAAAAGGAGATGACAAATGTAACCGTAACGTACGTTGAAGAACCAATAACTTGTCTCACTAATAAAGAAATAATATACGCGACCCAGCAGAATTCTCGTTCACCCGTAATATCATCTTGCACGCAATCTATCGAACCAAACATACCTTCGAATTTAATAGTGCAAATAAAGAAAACACTACCGGGATCTGAAATATTAATCCTTTCCAATACTTTGAAAACTAATGGATTGTCTGTCACACAAGCTATTTATACAGTAGGCTCACATCAGCAATGTAATATCGAAGTCTGTAATCATTTAAATAACACTTTAGTAATTCACAAAAATCAACATATCTTGGATGTAGAAGTTTATAAACATCGTATTCTTACCGTTGCTGAAATCAATCACTCTCAATCAGTTGCGGATGAATCCCTTTTGCGATCTATTAAAAATAAAATCAGTAAGGACATTCAAGACGAAGAAATTCAGCAGAAAATTTTTGAACTTTTAACTAAATATCAAGATGTCTTTTCCCCTACGGATGGATCCTTAGGAAAAACAGATGTGATCGAGCATCAAATAAGGTTAAAGGACAAGCAGAAAATTATATATGTACCCTCGTACAGACTCCCTATGAAATTCCAGAATGAAATAAATGATGAAGTAGGTAAAATTTTAGAGGAAGGAGTCATTAGAAAATCAAACAGCCCTTATAATTTTCCTTTAATAGTTGTACCGAAAAAAGATCGAACATGGCGTATCTGCGTCGACTTTCGTCGTCTAAACGAGGAAACGATCCCTGATCGATTCCCAGTGCCATGTACTGACGATATTTTGTCTTTGTTAGGTCAGAATAAATATTTTACCAGTTTGGACTTACTTAAAGGCTTTCACCAGATATCATTAGAAGAAGATAGTATCCCATACACAGCCTTCAGCACAGCCAGGGGACATTATGAATTTTTACGGATGCCTTTTGGTTTACGTTGTGCTCCTATAACATTTACAAGAATTATTAATATAGTGTTTGGAGACTTGTTAGGGGATATATTGCATGCCTATATGGATGATCTTGTAATCTTTTCCAACACCTTAGAAGAACATTTACGTAAGTTAGAACTAGTACTACAGAGATTAAGACAACATAACTTAAGGGTAAAGATTAGTAAGTGTGAATTTTTCAAAACAGAATTAATATATTTGGGTTTCATGGTGTCAAGCCAAGGTCTTAAAGTAGTTCATGATAAGGTGTCGGCTATACGTAATTTTCCCATACCTACTAATGTCAAGGGAATACAGCAATTTCTGGGTTGTAGTGGATATTACAGGCGTTTTATACGCAACTATTCAATAATAGCCGCTCCTTTAACTGATCTTACGAAGAAGGGCGTAGATTTCATATGGTCTGAGCAACATCAACAGGCGTTTAATACTTTGAAAGATGAACTGTGTAGTTCTCCTATCTTAAAATTTCCTGACTTCGGTAAGGAATTCTTCATTGCAACAGACGCCTCAGACTTAGGAGTAGGAGGGGTATTGCTTCAGCAATATGATAAACAATTTTTCCCGATAGCTTTCTATTCTCGAAAATTGAGAACTTCCAAAAGTAAGTATGCAGTAATAGACAAGGAAGGATTAGCTATTGTTAATTCGCTAGTGCATTTTAAGTTCATAATTTACGGTTATCCCGTTAAGGTTCTTACTGACCATAAACCACTAACAGAGTTCTTTAAAGGCTTCAATCACAGCCCTAAACGAACTCGGTGGCATTTGATCATTCAAGATTTTGGCGCAAGAATCGGGTATTTACCTGGGAAAGCAAATATCATTGCGGATGCATTATCACGCAACCCCGTGTCATCTTGTACGGAGCCTTTAGCTGAATTAATAGATATATCAACATCCATGCCTATTGTAAAAACAATATCTGAACAAGAAGATTTAGGCTGGAGTGCTGAATTGTTACAGACTGAGCAAAGAAAAGATCAGAAAATAGAAACAATTATAATGCTTTGAAAGGCAATCATAAAGAAAAGGAATATATAAAGTATAAGCAGCAGAATTATATAATCAAAGATAATATTCTGTGTAGGACTGTGACAAGGAAAACCCGCAATACACCACATGTAACTAAAGACCAGGTAGTAGTACCAATCTCACTTATTTCCACTGTCCTGAATTGGTTGCATTCAAATCCATTACATGGACACCCTGGGTTCTCATTAATGTCACAGAAAGCCAAATCATTGTTTTGTTGGCATACAATGCTTACAGATATAAAAAGAAACGTAGCTAATTGTCGCACATGTCAGGAAAACAAAGGGCATACGAAAACACCTGTCAGCCTAGGAGCTTATCCTGTGCCCAATCAACCCTTTGAAAGAATACATTTAGCTTTGTTAACAGGATTTTACGAGTCAGACAGAGGAAATAAGCACCTCTTAGTAATTATAGATGCTTTAACTCGATATACAGAACTAATAGCACTTAAAACTAAAACTGCGATTGAATGCGCTAGGAAGTTTTACGAGTGTTACATTTGTAAACATGGAATTCCACACATGATAATCTCAGACTCGGGTGGTGAATTTAATAATCACTTTCTTACCTCATTGTGTGAATTCCTCAACATAAAGAAAATTAATACCATGATATATCACCCAGAGTCGAATGGGCCAGTGGAAAGAGCAAATAGGAAGATATTAAATATATTGAGGGTAACACTAGGGGGATCAGACCCCAACTAGGATATTGCAATACCGGCGGCACTGAGTACTCTGAATCATTCATATCATATATCAATTAAAATGTCACCGCATGAAGCATTGTATGGTACCCCAGTTAGAACACCTTTCCATGTATTAACGCCTACAACTAATCTATCAAATCCTTTAAAAGAATGTATAAATGCAAGTATAAGTCGATATGATATCCTTCGAAAGAATTTAGAAGAATCACAAATCATAATGAAAAGGAATCATGATAAAATAGCGAAACCAACTAAAACATATACCGTGGGTGATAACATCTATATTCAAATCAATGTCAGAAAAGGGCTCAATTATAAACTAACACCTAAGTTTGAAGGCCCATTTAACATTTTGGAAACATTAACGGCCAATAGGTTTAGAGTTCAAAACGTATCCCAACCCACGGATGAGAGAATAGTACCATTGGCTCACATAAGAAATTAAAAAGAAAAGAGAGGAAAAGAAGTGAGGGAAAATTCTATTTTGTTTTATGTGATTAAAAGTTTGTCTTTTTAATACAGGAGTAATTACATATATTTTTTCTCGTTACAGGTTTCCAAGATGAATTTTTTGTTGTTGGGAGTGATATTGTTCGCTCAGACATTTTTCTCGTATGGGATGAGCTCTAAGACTAAAAATATATATTTTAAATATGGCAATATAGTTGAAAGACAAGAAGACATTTTTATTACATCAACCAACGTAATTGTAGAAGTGAATATGCAAGCAATTTTTCTTCAAGAGAATGATGTCATTAGCTTAAGAACCACCATTTCAAGGTTTTCTGCATCATTGGATGAGTTGCATAGAAGACATTTTCATTTGACTACAAAGAGTTTGCTTGGATCAACATTAAAAGTTGCAGAGATGCTATCTGATGACTTGAAAAATAAGACTGGCGAGACAGGATCTTTGGCTTATGACCTTTTGATGTGGACTGTAGGACACGAACATAAAGAAAGACGGAATCCGTTTATTTATGCTGCATTAAGCATCTTTGGGTCTATTGCAAGTTTAGGTTTAGGAATTTCCAATCGTCTTAAAATAAGAAAATTGAGTTCTTGACTCATAAAGATGAATTGATTATGTCAGAACTAAGGAATCAGTTAGCTTCAATCAATAAAATTATGGATTTATTAAATGAACATTCAGATAATATCGTTCAAATTATGGAAGTACAGGATTTGTTGGCAACATTAACGTATTATGATTCAAAGATAGATCACATACATAACAGAATTACACATTTCATTGAGAAATCCAAGGATTATGTAGAAGCTATCATGTTAGCAACTAAAGGTGTATTGTCACCCCATTTGTTGCCTATAAGTTACTTAAAGTTAATTCTGAAGAACGGAAGGGATAAACTAGGCTATGTTCCTTTGTTAGACGAACATAGGTTAGAATTTTATTACAGCCTAATTACAGTAAACGTTGATAATAACAAGATTATGATTACAATTCCCTTTGATTCTTCTGATGCCTGGCAATCTTACAGGATATCACCATTTCCGACTTTCATGACGAATCACTCAAATCCAGTAATATCCAGTTTGACAGGACACGTATTGATTTCCCCAGACAAGGAAACATATACGGTCATTAAAGACTTAAATCAATTAACTCACTGTTTAGACGCTATGGATAAAAAAATATGTACAGCTGACTCATTTGAATTCCATAAAAACTTAAAGGATTCATGCGAGTTAGGTATAGTGCTAGACGGTGCTCTCTCCCATACAAGTGAAAATTGTCTGGATAAGCTTTATCCCTTTGACAATAAAGAGTTCAATTGCAGACTGAATAATGGCTCGTGGATACGATACGACAAGGACGGCTTCAATGTATCATGCCCTGACGGATCCACGTCCTTCACCCATATCTTCGTCACAGCAGATGGTTGTGTCCGGACTTCCCCGAATTCCATGGTGACTGGTCTACGGACAATCATCAGAGAACGAGCCTACTTCGCGAACTTCACGTGGAGCTCTACAATGCCAGCACTTCCTCTCCCGTACAACAGACAAGTTGCCAAGCGGTTGATGAAAATAGCCGAAATGGACCACCTGTCACCGACTTATAAGGAAATTCTTCACCCCATACTACTAGCTGGTTTGAGTATCACGGTGGTGATATTTATCGCCGTGAACATCCTTGTTTGGCGTAGGTTACGGCACAGCAAGCAGCTAAAAAGGAACGATTCGCCTAGCCCCGACAATATGCCCTACTTGATTCAATTCAAAGCTGTTTGAGTGGCCACCACATTCGCTAAAGGAGTAATTTGTCGGGAAGAGTTTGTATGTAAAGCTGATTAGTACACTAGTAATATGTAATTAAAGAAATTTTCTACATTTGCATTGTTAAAAATACATTTAAAACAACATTTAAAAAAAAAGATATAAATCATTTTTCTCTCGGCATCTAATAAAAATATATAAGCCGGAATGTTAAAAAAGAAAAGAGAGAAAAAAAAAATATATAACAGAATCTATGGGCATCTAATAAAATAAATCAGCCCTATATATAAATATATATATATATATATATATATATATATATATCTATATATATATGTACGAAACTGTGGTACGTGTACGTACCAGGAATTCGTGTTTGTGGACTAAAAATTGAGTATTATGTTTCTGCCAAAGGTAACAATCATTCTTTATCAAGTTACCGAATCATATGTAAGTCAGAAGTTTTTTTTTTGGTACCATATAATCATTTGCTAGCAATGTACCATATATATGATCTTGGTTTTATCATGCGTTTTTCTTTTTGCTTTGGTAATATCTTTTTTTTTTATACATTATTGTTATTATTTTTTAATGTGCCTATTTGGACATTCGTCCTCGGTTGATTATGGCTAAAGTTAAACAAAGAATATTACGTATGTCCAGTCACACCTAATAACCATGTTTTGGCTTGTTGTTAAATTTTTGTAAAAAAAATTGAGATAGCTGGCCGAGCTAATGTAATAATTAGATTAGTTAATATTACATGTTTAAAGCAAATGACGTAATATGTCATGTTGGTTGGAGGAGCTAACCCTGGGACTTGCTGTAGTCATTCAAATCGTAAACAGGACATACAATGCAAACCTCAGCAATTTGACATTCTTCTTAACGTCAACACATTATCTCAAGCGTGTGAAAGTTTGTGACGTCACCGGATGCAGGTGTCTTCCGAGTTTGTGACGTGACTAATATAAACTAAGCATACGATATCTGTGATATCGATAATTTAGTCAGTTCATATCTATACTTCACCAGAATTGGTCATCTGGACCAACCCAGCTTCCTCCAGTGATGGAGATGTTTAACTCTGTTGTTTTTATAGAATAAATACTTAAAAACTACTAAGATGTATTCAGTTATCCATTTACATATATCTGAAACAACACATACTCAATGTGTGCTTATAACAGTAGCACGCCAATATATATATATATATATATATACATATATATGTATATATTATATATATATATATATATATATATATACATAGGTACAGTATATCATCATCGTCTTCATCATCATTATCAACCGTTACTAGTCCACTAGAGAACAAAGGTCTCAGATACGTCCTTCCTCTTTCGTCTGAATATGGTCTTACTTTGTCAGTCCAGGGCCTAAAATTTTCCTAGTTCTTTAATCCATCGTCTTATATTCTATCCGCTGCCTCTCTTACTATCTCCACGAACCCATTCTCTTATTCTTAATGTCCATCTATTGTCTGTCATTCCAATTATATGACCGGCCCATGCCCATTTCTTTTTCTTACAAGTTGTTAGAATATCCTTACTTTAGTTTGCTCTTGTATCCAAGTTACTCTTTTTCTGTCTCTAAGTGTTATTCCCGTCATTATTGTTTCCATAGTTTTTTGAGTTGTAACTTGCTAATGCTCTATGGCTTTAGTAAGGCTCCATGTTTCTGATACATAAGTTTGGACTGGTAGGAATCTCTGATTAAATACATTTTTCAGTGATAGTGGCATTTTACTTTTTATAATATGTTTTTTCTACGAACAGGTTTTCATCCAATGCTCATCCACCCTTTAATTTCAGTCCCATGTCACGTAAAACACTTACATTCTGTCCTAGGCACGTATGTTCATTAACTCGTCCTTAATGCCACCCTAATGCAGGAATTTGTGGCACGCATTGGCACGACTCGAGCAGTGCCAATGCGCAAACTAGTCGTAAACTGGCGTGAAGTGTATGTAAACCTGTCGTGATGAGAATTTTGAAATGTTCAAAATTTTGGTCACACAAACTTTCGCAACCGGGCCGTGAACTATGCTCAAACTGTTCATGAACTCGTTGTGACCTTGTCGGGATGATGCGAGAGGATGCGTGCCAGTGTGTGGCAATGCATGCCATGCCACGACTGTCCTGAAATGCCACAAATAGTTTATGAATAGCTCACGTCGAGTTCACGAGTAGTTGACGACATGTTCACGAATATGAGCGCATCAACGTGTACTCCCTCATTGATGCCATGAGCAGTTCACGACTAGTTTACGCACTTCACGAACAGGTTGCACATGGCACGAGCTGTTCACGATCAGTTCACGAACAGTTCACAACTATATATAGATCATTAGACACTTCTCTGGTTTTGTTTAGTTTTTATTGTTTAAATAGGGAATATTTACATTAATGTTGTTACTTTTAGAATATTTCATTTTTACTAGTTTCCTTTCCTCTCTTGGCTATTTTCCTTGTTGAGTATAATTTCTATTGTTTCATGAAGGGGCACGTTAGTAAACAAAGATTCTACATCCAAGCTAACCATAATTGAGTTACTATCTTGTTCAAGTATTTCGGGAATGAACTTGGCGGAGTTTTGAAGAGTAAATTGATTATTGGTTAGCTTGGATGTAGAATCTTTGTTTACTAACGTGCCCCTTCATGAAACAATAGAAATTATACTCAACAAGCTTTTTCCTACCGAAAATACCTTAATCAACGGCTTTGATTCAAACAGTTTCAGAAAACTCCTTGAACTTTCAGTAATAGATATTCATTTTGTTTTTAACACCAAATTATTCAAACAGGTTGATGGAATGGCAATGGGGTCGCCCTTGGGTCCTACATTTGCCAATATATTCATGTGCCACTTGGAGGAAATATACCTTGGACAATGTCCGGAAGCATTTCGTCCTAGTTTCTATAAGAGATACGTTGACGACACTTTTTTGCTATTTAGAGAAAAATCCCATGCTGACAAGTTTTTAGAATATGTAAATAGAATTCACCCAAACATTAAGTTTACCATGGAAATAGAAAAAGATAACCAGTTGCCATTCCTTGACATAAACATTTCACGTTCAAATAGAGGATTTCTTACAGGTATTTTTAGAAAAGAGACATACACTGGTTTGGGTCTTAATTTTTTTAGCAGTTGTTCGAAATCATTCAAGATTAACTCTATTCAAACCCTTTTATTTAGAGCATATTCCTTATGTTCGGACTGGCATAATTTTCATAAAGAAATTTCATTTTTAAAAACATATTTTACATACAATTGTTATCCTTCACACCTCTATGACAAAATTGTTAATAAATTTCTTAATGGTATTTTTCAGCCTAAATATAAATGTCCTGAAGTTCCCAAAAAACTAATGTATGTATCACTGCCTTATGTTAAAAATGCTCTTTTCAGAAACGAGCTCACCACAGCCCTCAGCACTCTGTACCCATATGTGAATTTTAAGTTTATATTAAAAAACCCTTTAAATATTGGCAAACTTTTCAGGTTCAAAGACACCCTCCCAGAGTTGATGCGGTCCTTCGTTGTTTACAAGTATACTTGTCCAAAATGTAATTTTGGAAACTATATCGGGTCTACCCGACGATTACTGAAGGTCCGCATCGATTCCCATAGGGGTGTCAGTCATCGCACTGGTTCCGTATTAAAATCCCAAGAATTTTCCTCTATAAGAAATCATTCAAACTCATGTAAAACTCATATACAATACAACCATTTCGAAATTCTTTCCCAAACATCCGATTGCCTTTCGCTCCTTCTCTTAGAATCTCTCTATATAAAGAAACTGTCCCCTTCCTTAAATAATCAAACCACCTCCACACCATTACATATTGCCTAACTACCATTACCTATCATCCCTTGTTGATCTATTTTTTGTTCGTAGTTAAAGCATTTTCTTCAAGAATTTTCTCAAATATTCCTATAGTTTTCAGCCACATCTCTTGACAGTAAGTTCGACCATTCATTTACATATATGTATATTTTTTATTCCATTTTGATCACAAGTGTTTTTATCATCATAATTGTAAAGGACCTCAGTTAGCCACATGTTTTTATATACCGTGTAAGTTCCTGTATTTTGATTCTTTTAACCGTTTTTTAATATTTTTTATACCAAAGCAATTTTAAGCAAAAATGTATGATTAATTTCTAATGTAAACATAATTTCATGTTTTATGTAGCCCTGATGATGGGAATGGATTCCCGAAACGTTGGTGTTGAATAAATATGTAAGATGATCCGAAGTCTTCTTGCTGTCCTCTTCATCCTTATATATATATACATATATAATATATATTATATATATATATATATATATACATGCATATATATATATATATATATATATATATATGTATACACACACACCTATATATATATATATATATATATATATATATATAAATAAAACGGATTTTGAGCGAAGCGAAATATCTATTTTTGGGTGAGATGGCCATCTCGCTTTGATGGAAGTTCCTATAGGGTAGCTTCCTTGGGTATATTTATGTTCGGTGATATTCCCAGAGAATTTACCTTAAGGTACCCAGAATTCTAACTCCTGGAGCAAATATCCCTAAACATTTTTCAGTGATAGTGGCGTTTTACTTTTTATAATATCTTTTGTCTACGAAGAGATTTTCATCCAATGCTTATCAATCCTTTAATTTCAGTCTCACGTAAAACAGTTATATTTTGTCCTAAGCACGTATGTTCATTAACTCGTCCTTAATGCCACCCTGATGCAGAAATTTATTTTGCGCATTTACACGACTCGAGCAGTGCCAATGCGCAAAATAGTCTTAAATTGGTGTACGTAAAGTGTACGTAAACCTGTCGTGACGAGAATTTTGAAACGATCAAAATTTTGGATGCGAAAAACTTTCGCAACCGGGCCGTGAACTATGCGCAAACTGTTCATAAATTCGTCGTGACCTTGTCGGGATAATGCGAGAGGATGCGTGCCAATGCGTGGCAATGCATGCCATGCCAGGACTGTCCTGAACTGCCACATATATATATATATATATATATATATATATATATATATACAGTATATATATAACGGATTCTGAGCGAAGCTAAAAATCTATTTTTGGGTGATATGGTCATGTCGTCCTGATGGAACTTCCTATAAGGTAGCTTCCTTGGGTATCTTTGACTACGGTGATATTCCCAGAGAATTTACCTTAAGGTACCCAGAATTCTAACTCCTTGAGGGAATATTCCTAAATAAATGAACCAGGGATGTCGCGAAATGTCATAGGACTTATTCTTGATATGCCACACAGCATTTTGCACCCTGAACAGAATTAAAACTTCGAAGGGGTCAAGTGGCAAGAAAACGAAAAAAAAGAAAGAAAGGAGAGCCGCTCGCATGGTACATCTCCTCTCTCGCTTCGTATGCGTGCATAGCGCCGCCGACGGCGCCATCTGTGATACACGAGATGTTACAGATACTGTATGTAGGGAGGGGTCCTGTAGCCCTTTTTAGAGAAAAGGAAGGGCGGGTCTATCAGGACGACATGGCCATCTCACCCAAAAATATATTTTTCGCTTCGCTCAAAATCCGTTTTTTGGGCTCAAGCCATGTCGTCCTGATGGAAGTATACCAGAGCATTACTGCATCTGTGGATTCTCAAAACGTGCTGTACTCTCAAAAAGTTATTTCTTGGTCAGACTAGACCTAGAGACCTAAGATGTTACCGTCATACATCTTTTCATCTAACCATAGACTATGTTAGTGCTTCCTGCCTCCTACAGGGAAGAGTCGTACTAGACTCTGGAAAAGTCTTGAAGCGTACATATACCTATGTATGAATAACAGACAAGCCAATATATTGGTCTCACTCTATATCATATAAAGCATAGTTTGTAAAAGAACCACTATGTCGATATGAAATACTGACAAGTTCCCCGTTCGATTACTGGATTGGACAAAGGTTTATATCCGGGTAGGAGGAAAACTTGTACATCCGCTACCGTCCCCTTAGGGCATGAAGTCCTCCCACTAGGGGAAAGCATAAACCAATGAAAGATGCTTGCATAAAGGAACAATCTATTATCCTTGTTAAAGTAAACATAGTTAACGTAATGGTAAACTATTTCTAGTAAAATGACACAGGCGAATGAGACGCAGGGTTTACAAGAACTAGTTTATTGACAATCAATAAAAAATAAAACAGGTTAAACAACAATTATACATATATAAAACGAGGATAACCAACAAATAAGTATAGGCATCATAGTAAAGAGAAAAATTGTTTATCTGAAAGAAAAAACATTAGGGCCACTTTTAAAACCGAGGTATTAAAATCATAAAAGTCTGTATTACCATTCAGTCACAGTAGAGTTGGAAATGCTTGGCACACATGTCTGCACTTATGCTAGGTTCACCTTTGAATATGGAACAGCCAATGTGGACACCCTAGTGCCCTAACACTTAGTCTGTAGAACAGTCCGTGACTACACACCCACCCTAGAATTAATCGTCCCAATTAATTTCACTGTTCCTCGCAGAGTTAAACAGCAGGTTCAACGACACTACCCACTGCTACCACAGACCTCTTTAGTTGCTCCACTTGCTTCGCATAATGTCGAAAGAAAACTCTGGAAGACTTCCAGCAAGTGTATGAGCGAAGATGTTCGAAATCCATACTATTGAAGAAATTTAAGGATGAGGCAACTTTCCTCGGATCGTGACCTGCGGGTGTACTGTCTGGATCCGCTCTGCGAATAAAATAGGTGATTTTCGCCCTTAGTTGTGTCTGTGATAAATTTGAGCCTTATGTTTCTCCCCTGAACAGTTGACCTCCCCTAACGTCTGAAGTTCTAAGAAGATAGACCTTCACGCATTCCACTGGACATAGAGATGCATCTTCTTTCAGAGGGCAGATTCTCGAGGGACCCCACCTGTTAGTGGGCAGCTCGTTCTTGGCGAGAAACGTAGGATCTGGAAACAGGTTCAGTTCTCCCCCATCCAAGAACTAAACACGACCTTCCTCTCTCGAGAGGGCTACTATTTCACTAACCCCTGGCCCCCGACGCGAGTGCAAACAGAAAAATAACTTTTTGGGTTAAATCCTTTAAAGCACACTCCTCATTATTCATCAGCGAAACGATATGAAGAACTTTATCCAGAGACCTTGAAATGGGCTTTGGAGGTGCTGATGGTCTGAGCCTAGCACAGGCCTTCGGAATTTTGTTAAAAATGTCGTTAGAGAGGTCGACCTGGAAGGCATATAAAATGGGTCTTGTCAAAGCAGATTTGCACATTGAAATTGTGTTGGCTGCTAAGCCTTGACCATGGAGGAGGATGAAGAAAGATAAGCAGAAGTCCGTCGAGATCTTTTGGGGATTCCTCGGCTTGACAAAGGCAACCCATTTTCTCCATGATGACTCATATTGTCTTCTGGTGGATTTGCACTTATATTCCTCTCTCACCGCTAGGGAGAGAAAATCATGAGCTGTAGGTTCCGGGTTTTCAGTGATGAAGCGCACACAGTCGACTTCTGAACTCGCTGAGTCAAAACTGGATCTGGTAGCGGTAGACACTTCAGCCGTAGTTCTAATGCCAGAGGGAACCATATTCTGTTCGGCCACTTGTGAGCCACTATTGCCACTACTCCCTTGAAAGATCTCAGTTTGTCGAGGACCCTCAATAGAAGGTTGTGAGGAGGGAACAGGTAAATCCTGGACCATCTGTTCCAGTCGAGGGACATCGCGTCCACTGGTTCCACTAAGGGATCCTCGTATGAGGACATGTAGAGAGGTAACTTCTTGTTGTCTTTCGTCGCAAAGAGGTCTATCTGCAGTTCTGGGACTTGACTCAAGATGAAGGAGAACGATCCTGCGTCTAGGGACCATTCTGACTCTATCGATGTGAACCTGGATAGAGCGTCCGCTGTCACGTTGAGGACTCCTTGAAGGTGAACTGCTGACAGGTACCATTTCTTCTTTTCCGCTAGCCGGAAGATGGCCAACATCACTTGGTTGAGTGAAGGTGACCTCGATCCTTGTCGATTCAGGCATCTCACTATCACCTCGCTGTCTAGTACCAAACTTATGTGGATCGAGCGGTGAGGGGAGACTTTCTTCAAGGTAAGGAGTACTGCCATGGCTTCCAGAAAGTTTATGTGAAATTTCTTGAATAGATTGGACCAGGTTCCTTGGGCCTTCTTCCGGTCAGAATGACCTCCCCAACCCTCCTTCGAGGCGTCTGTGTGAATAATCATAGAGAGGGAGGTGGCTGGAGAAGCACTGACTTCTTTAGTTGCTTGACTTAGGGCCAAGGCCTGAGAAGCGTACGTAGACGAGGCGGTACTGGCCTTATCAGATCTCTTCGCGCGTTTGATGCATAATTCCTCCAAACTCCGGTTGCATCCTTTAGCTGTGCTCTTAGCACTGGGTCTGTTACTGAGGCAAACTGGAGAGAACCCAGTACCCTCTCCTGTTCGCGTCTTGATATCCTTTCGGAATCTAGAAGTCTCTTGACAGAACCCGCTATCTCCTTCCTTTTCTTCGCCGGGATGGAGAAACGGTGTGACATTAGGTCCCAGTGGATTCCCAGCCACTGGAACTTTTGAGATGGAGAAAGCCAAGACTTTTTTCTGTTGATCTTAAAGCCTAGATGTTCTAGGAACGGGATCACCAGTAGGGAAGCTTGCAAACACTCTGTCTTGGATGCTGCCCACACCAGCCAGTCGTCCATGTAGGCTACTACCCGGATTCCTTTTAGGTGTAATTGTTTGAGAGTTGCGCTCGCAAGCTTCGTGAAGATCCTTGGGGCTATGTTTAGCCCGAATGGCATGGCTCTGAAGGCGTAGAGTCTTCGATGAAGCTTGAATCCTAGGTAGGGGGAGAGTTGATGACTAATTGGAATGCGCCAATAGGCGTCTGATAAGTCTATGGAGACGGTAAATGCCTGCTTGGGGAGTAAGGTCCTTATGTGTTGCAGTGTTAGCATCTGAAACTTGCAGTTCACTAAGAACTTGTTGAGTGGCAACAAGTCCAGAATGACTCTGAGTTTTTCTGAGTCGTAAAACAGCCTCCCTTGGAATTTGATGGACTTTACCGTTCGGATTACTCTTTTCTCCAAGAGTTCTCAAATGTACTCTTCCAGAACGGGGTGGAGTGTTGGAAGAATCGTGGGCACGGAGGTGGAGTGCTGTACAAGCTCCAACCCAGTCCATTCTTAAGTAAGGCCCAGAGATCGAAGGTCCAACGATCCCGAAAAAGCTGGAGTCTCCCTCCTACCGGTATCATTTCACTTTGGCTGCTGTTGACCTGAGGTCTTGCCTCCTTGACCGCGACCACCCCTAAATCCCCTTCCCTTGAGGGGCGTCTTGACAAACCTCTGGCTGATCCTTTAGCTCTTGCTCGAAAGGTAGTAGACTGCCCTTCGAACGCTGAGTTAAATGGCGGAGACTGTGTAGTCATTGCTTGGGGTATCCATTGGTACATGGCCGGGGTTTTTGCCACCATCTGGGGCACTGTGGTCAAAGGAAGTTGTTGCTGATGCTGTCTGAATGGCTTGGCTGGCTGAGAGGGTAGCCTGGGTTGGTGACCCTCATCCGGGGAAGACTTTCTCTTAAGAGATAGGCCCCACTTCTGGAGAAGGTTTCTATTCTCCGTGGCAGCCTTATCCACTACCTCCTTGACCGCTTCACTAGGGAAGAGGTCTTTGCCCCAAATGCAGGAGGAGATTAGTTTCCTTGGCTCGTATCTCACCGCAGAGAAGGAGAACAAGAACTCCCTACAATCCCTCTTAGCTTTGACGAAGCTGTAAAGGTCCTTCGTCACTGTGGCTAAATATGTCTTAGCCACTACCATAAACATTTCATGGGCTTTGGGGTCACTTGCCATTGTCTCCAGAGTCATTTGCAGAGACATTGAGGCACAAGTCTTTCTTTTGTCTCAAGATCTCTTTGCAAAAGAAAATCAGACAGTTTCGGGAGGTTTTCACCGAACTGACGTCCGGCAATATCGGCCTCCAACTTCCCGGCTGAGAAGGTAAGATGGACGTCCATCCAGTCTTTCTGGTCCATGGGTAAGGTCAAGGATAGGGGTTTACACTTCTCTAAGGAGGGGCATGGCTTACCCGCCTCGACCGCTTTCAGCACAGCCGTAAACCCTTTCTGCATAAAGGGCAAGGCTCTAGAAGGAGAGGACATAAAGGAAGGGTGCTTCTTACTCAAAGCAGGTACCTTTGAGTTTGTGAAGCCCCTCTCTTTCATCGAGCTTGACAGCAAGGCTTGAGCCTTAGCATGGTCAAAAACTATGACCTCCTTCGGCTCCGTTTCTTCCTTTGAGGCTGGTTCCTTCCTTAGGCGGACATAGCAGTCCGGGTACGACTCCTTGCTGGGCCAGAATTCCACCTCCTCAAGGGGAACTAAGCCCAATTTCTCCGAGATGACGATCTTTCCCGTCGTCATAAGCATGTGCTCGGCATACCTCCAAGGGTTGGCATCCGAGCATAAGGGAAGGTCCTTCACGCTGAGCTTCTTCTGGGGCCCACGTGATGCTATAAGTCTTCGCATCTCTAACTTCATTGCAGCAGCCTTCTCATTATTTTCCTTCTGCATCTGTTGGATCATCCCAACGATGGAAGAAAGGGTCTTTCCCAGATCCTCTGGGAGAGAGGACGATGTTGAGGGAACAGGTTAAGGGGCCTGAACCGGGGTAGCCGACTCCTCGTCGAATTCCTCCTCCTCATTGTCTGGAGTCTGGGTCAGCTCCTCTTCCTGGTCTTCTGCCAGGTCTTTTTCCGTGTACTCAGACACCTCCGACATCCTATCGTCTAGTTGGATGTCTTGCAGGGCGTTCGCGACTTCAGATCCACCGGGATCTGAACCAACGGCATCTCCGCTTGAGGATGGGGAATCACTGCATCTCCTGATGCCTTGGGGAAAAGGTAAGCATACATCTTCTCACTTGGAAGATAGGGACCAGAAGTGTTCTTCTGAAAGCCCCTTACCCAGGTACGAAGCTTCTCCCTTGCTGCGTCCCTTGACTCCGCCGTCTTAGGGGTGTCAAATGCCTCGGTAATCAGGTTCATGCAAACGGTACGTACCTGCGGGTCCCAATACCGGAGATCACCTTTAGAGACTGCGCATGCTGCGTGCCTCCTACAAAAGTCATGTCCGCAGAAGTTCTTGCTGCGGAGGTTGCAGAATACGCTCCCACACTTCGGATGGTCCTCCTGTAAAGAGAAGAATATTCCATGAGTATCAAGAGAACCACATATCACTGGATATACATAGCTTAAAGTAACTGAGCTAGAAAGGAAAGAAGGAAAGCCACACACTTGTATTTCCTGCTCAGTCAATTGCTGTAAGCTTCCAGATACTAAAATTTCATGGTTATTCTATACTAGAGTGACCAATAAGGAATTTCCAGAGGAAAATAGGTGTAGCTCACACCAAAATACGTAATTTTAAAATACTGGATAGTAGAAAAGAAAGAACTCACTTGCTTTATCTGTATGGTTTCACCAAAGGGCTGTACAAGAGAACACAAAAGTGTTAGAAAAACTTAGTTTTCTCCATGCAGTATATCCTATACTGAAAAATACTGGCTACAGTATATAAAATAATGTGCCGGATAGTACGTACCTTCAATTAGTTCCAGAGTATACTACTTTTAGACTATTAGATGGAAAAACGCTGGCTCGAATACGTATGCCGGCCAGCAGTGACTGCCAGCCGGCAACTAAAAAATGATAGCACCCGGCTGCTGGCCGCTAATCGTAGCGGCCGGCAGAACTATGGTGTATTTCTATTGCCGGCCGGCAGCTCCTGCCGGCAGCAACTAAAAAATGATAGCACCCGGCTGCCGGCCGCTAATCGTAGTGGCCGGCAGAACTATGGTGTGTTTCTATTGCTGGGCGGCAAGGGTATACTACCAATGCCGGCCGGCAGCAAAAGGATCCAGAGAACTCCCAACTGCCTGGCTGCCGGCCACTCAGGCCGGCAGCCTGGCTAGGGTACAAACACTAGAAGAGAAACAGGATGGCTGCCGTAATAAGAGACGGCACTGCCCCATAGCCCGGCACCCAGAAAGAGTGCACATAAGGAAGGGGAGAATATAGATTCAGGCTTCCGTTGTCCAATGCCGTCTGGCTCTACAGACATACATGGATGAGAGACCGAGGGAGGTCTGTGGAACATTCAAAAGAAGAAGGCCTTTGCCGGCCGGCATGCACTGCTAGCCGGCAAGGGACTGAGTCAACTCCACATCCTAACCTATGCTAGGTACAGATGTAGAATGACGGACAGAGATGTAATGGCTAGGCCATCACTAAGGAAAGATGGGGAAGGGGGAAATAGGGTCCTACACACCCTGCTCTAATAAAGAATCACCCTGCAGCCAAGAAAGCTCATCTTAGCCTAGGGGAAATCCTAGGATGGAGGCTGGCATTACTTGCCATCTCCCTCGGAACCAAAGCAAGGTTAGTGTTGTTATTCACAGGAAAGGAGGATCTCATCCTCCACACTGGACTAGTCTGCTAGATCACAAAAAGAAGGAATCATCTCGTACAGAAACCTTAGAAAGTGGTCTAAGGAGGCTAAGCCTCCTATGTCTCTTCTAGGCCTAGCAAAGGAATCTCAATCACTATGCTAGAAAGAAACCGACCCAGACTAAAAACTCTGATGTCCTATCCCTCCTGAAGCCAGACCTATTGGAAACAGGAAAGAACAGAGACACCCTAATATAGTTGTATCTAAATGTCAATTCGGATAAACCATTAGGGTTAAGCCCAAGGCTTAAATAGAGGGAAAAGGGATTGCACATAATCTCCGAGGAGAAGAGAGTAACCGGGGAGTGTGAGAAAGTATACTAGGGCCCCATAAGCAACTAGCCTAGGCGCGAAGAGAATCGATTACCTAAATCATCGAAACTCACACGTATACCATCTTGGAAGAAAATCAACAATATCTTAAATGTATAAAACTGGCTAAAGCTTCAATAAGATTTTAAAACACTCGGAAATCTGAATATCATGCATGAAAGTACTAGGGCCAAACGTCTAGGCTACAAGGCCTAGCGTAGGCCAGGATCTTTAAATCATTCGCCAAAACGAAAATGATAATAGCATCATATAAAGAATTCCTATGTAGAGCTAAATAGATAAAATTATTAAAGCATAACAGCCAGGAACGTCGCTCTGGCTAACTAAATGACTCATGCATGGCGAGTGACAGCGTCCAGGACGCCTCCGGTAGGCAACAGCTCTTGTAACGAAAATATCGCTATCGAAATATCTTAAAATCACCAAGAGCTTGCATTTATACATAAAAGAGATAACACTCAACTTATCAGAGGCAGAAGAAGTAGGAGAAAGCATCATGATGTTAGAAATAATCCAAGAAATACAAGACAACACAGGGAAAACACCGAGTTGTTGAGCTACGCAAAAAGGAATACAGATGGCGCCGTCGGTGGCGCTATGCACACATACGAAGCGAGAGAGGAGAGGTACCTTGCGAGCGGCTCTCCTTTCTTTCTCGTTTTTCGTTTTCTTGCCACTTGTCCCCTTCGAAGTGTTAATTCTGTTTGGGGTGCAGATTGCTATGTGGCGTGTCAAGAATACGTCCTCTGATATTTCGCTAACCCTGGTTCATTTATTTAAGGATATTCGCTCCAGGAGTTAGAATTCTGGGTACCTTAAGGTAAATTCTCTGGGAATATCACCGTAGTCAAATACTGTATACCCAAGGAAGCTACCCTATAGGAACTTATATATATATATATATATATATATATATATATATATATATATATATATATATATATATATATATATATATATATATATATATATATATATATATATTGTTTTGCGAATAGAAGGGCATTTTGAAAGCCCTGGTTTTTATGACCAATGCAATATTATGAAGTCTATGAAGTATTTTTCTGCTTGCAAGGTTTTCATCTTCATACCTTATCACCAAAGTTTAAAATAAAAAGAAATAAAATCTTTATCAACTGAAACATCACATAATTGTCTTCTATAAACTATACATTAAATGTAATGAAAAACACTAAAACCGTTAAAGATTTTAGGATGAAATTGGAACTGAAAACCAAATGATACACATTATAAATCATAAGTAAAAACATAATACGTTTAAAATATTGCTAGCCTTAACTTTATCGATATTGGGAATGAGTTCAAAGCAAAGAATCAACATCATTTGCATGTTTTTGGTAAATTCATCAAGTAGGCTTACGGGTATATCATTATTGTCATTTTGTACAAATTATATTTGGTCACACAAAACTCGTCAAGAAAATATGATTTTATTGTTGCCACAATCTGGTTTCATATTCCTGGAAATCGCCTTTAAGGTTGTTTCCTTTTATCAATTGATTCTTGTGGAGGGCCCCAAGAGCCCCACCGTTAGTGCCTTTTCAAACTTTAGCGCCCCCTCCCCCCCCCCGCCTCCATCCGAAAACACGCCTCCATGCCTCTGTTACATGTAACAATGCACCCAAAAAGGAATGATATCTATAATTGGACTTATTATTAGCTAACAACGTAATTCATTTTACCTGTATTTTACATATACTTACCATAACTTATAGCCTAAAACCAGAAGAAAAATAGTATTATTGGAATTAAGAGTTTTTGATGCATCAATTTAAACACTCCCATGAAAGTATGTTTTATCAATCACGCACTTCTCCAAATTTTAATAAAATCAGTCCTTCTACTTCTTGTCAAAAGATGGCAGCACACGTTCCTTGTTCTATTCAAGTGAATGAATCTATCGAATTTGAAAAGGGAGATAGATTGATACTTATGTAGAAATACGTATGGTAGGTATATATTATAATCAGTTGTAATTAAGTTGGCTATTTCTGGTTATTTTTAAACCAATAAGACGTCATAGAGGGTTCCATAATGCAAGGATTAGAGCTCTACACATTGTTTCTTCTCTAGGCCGGCCAATATATGGCCTTAACAGAGGTATAAAATGACTAACTATCCGCATCATCGACTCATTATAATTTTTATTTCTTAATTTTTGTTGTTATTTGGGCAAAAAATGCTATAATACAGACGCACGTGAAATTGACGTTCTTTATTGTCTGGCCACAACTTAATTCTTAGGAAATTGCAATTTTAATATGAATGTCTAGAAATATTTCCTCAGCAAACAATCGTTAGTTCAATTACATTTGGGTGTGAGGGGTGTCACCAGTTAGTGCCACATGTACTGATATCGGTGAAACGATTAACTAATTACGCAGTTATTTGATATAATTTTCAATTACATTTTTATGAAACAAAAGTATGATTATTATGTTTCCTTATATGGCATGTATTGTTAGTAAAAAATACGAATAATAACAACATTATAACATTCTGAAAGGCATAATAATGCAAACTCCTCCAGGTCCCTCACTTATATCGTAAAGAGTTTTACTGCCAATAGATGGCATCAGAGGCACCTTACCTCAACTAATATAGTCTTATTTGACGCCACGTGTGTCAAAAAAGTGTACTAGGAAGGTAGAGGCTATATAATTGGTAGCTGGTAAATTATCTAACGACCGTTTCTTTATTAGGAATAAATATTTTTATCAGAAAATGGTGTGAATTTTTCATATACTATCAGAAGCAACCCGAGTTTACTTATGAAAGAGTTTATTATTCCATTTCTTCATCAGAATACATCGATGGTAAGTCATATATATATGTACAAATGACCAAGTTAACAATCATCAGCATAGCTAAGATTGGAGGGCCGAGTTTAGGACAGCGCTGGCAAATAGAATTTCCTTGAATGGAGATTATCATTATTCATTACAGATTCAAGTCATTTAAGGAGTAATAGTTGTGCGCAAGAAGGTGCATGAATATGTTGTAATTTGATGTTGTTATTATCAGCTTAATCAACATAGACAAATCAAATAATGGAAAAGAAAATCTTCACATGTCTGTGTCTTCGCCAACACCAGACTGTGTTGCGTCATCCATTGCGAATTTGTGTTTGTTATTAAGGGCGTTCCAGAGTTCAAATCAGTTATAGGATAAACCTTATCCTCATTTTCTTATTATATTTATGTATTTCAGTAGAGATCTTTCTTGATTCAACAGAGATGAAAGTAATCCATTAATTATGTGTGTATATATATATATATATATATATATATATATATATATATATATATATATATATATATATATATATATATATATATATATATATATAATACTGGTGATTTCAATCGATATAAATATCAACCACAATGGCATTTAACATCGAATTTTACCCTTGTGAATGTATATCCAATGGAAATTAATTTATGATAAATGCTACTGTCTGGGCACGGATTCGAACATATTCCATGAGCCGAAACAATGCCTGCAGTCGACTTTACCAATCGAGCTTTCAAGAGGGATACAAGTTCATTTCAAGTCCAGTGTACATATACCTGTCAAATTTGGATATCTGTTTTTAGACTTGAAATCAACCCATCAAAACCCCCAGCGTCTGCGTCTTTTCAAACTTTAGCACCCACCGCCCAAACGGCAAATTCAACGTAGTGAATACAGGTGCTTACCTACATCAGATACTGTTATTTTTCATAAGCAGCGTAGAAAATGTACTTTTTATTCTTTTTAGAGAATAGGATGTTACTCAATTACACAATTATTGTGGTTGTTGTAGCATCAACTCTGCTGATTATATTCCACTTTTTGTAGTTTCTTTATCATTTATAGTTTAGGATCCTCTATTAGCAAAGCATGTGTATTGATCATGAATAATATGCAATTTTTTTTTCTAGTTTGAACATTAACGTTTATAAGAACATTTGCTCTTGCAATCTTTTTTTTTTTTTCTAAAGAATTTCTCTGCTGTATAAGCCATTATATTATCATCGGAAAGTTTTACAAATGCATTGACTATAGTTTAGTCAGAGGTGATCAACCGGGAAGCGTTTGTTTAAGCCTAAATAAATGGAAATTACTCAATAAACATTTAATATATATATTATTTTTTTTTCTTTCCCACCCTTATCATTACGTTAATGGGTCGGTTTCCGCATCTGGGTATATATATATATATATATATATATATATATATATATACACCCATATACTTGCTCTTTATTATATAGGGTGGATTATAGAAATTAACAGGAGTTCATAAAGAAGAAGATATGCGCACACAGTCCCTATTACCATGGTATTATTACTTCTTCTCCCCCTAACCGATTGACGAGGAGAGGTGAATGTGTGTGCGTGCATGTGTACAGTATACTCGGCAACAACTATCTTGATAAAGTAGGCCCTAAGATTTTTAATTACCCTACATAGTACAATAATCTATTATTTTAAGTCTTTACTTCAGAGAATTTTTATAAAATTATTTAAACTGCCAACAGATAAATGGACAATTCCAGAAAATAATCTTTCTAAAGTTACAGTCGAATTACTTAAATTAAGTATAATTCTTTTCCATGAAACAATTACGATATTTGAAGTATCATGAACAAACTGTCGTTAGAAACATTAGATTCGGTAAAGAAGTGGCCATTCGAAAGAGTAAAAACTTGTCCATTTTTCCTCGAATTATGACGCAATGTACTTGAATGGCATTTTCTAATAGAGATACCAGAACGTAGTAATAGGAATTAAAAAAAAAAAAATATCACATCTAATAATTTTGGTAAAAGACTAAAACTCAGTTGTACCCGATGAAATTTTGTGTGCATCCTTGTTCCGGCCGCACAGACAATTTTTAGAATAAGAAAAAAAAAAAAAAATACTCAGATAATATAATTTGAAAAAAAAAAAATTATCATTGAAATCCTCTTTACCTGAGCAGTTTAAAATATTAGCCGGAAATTCCAAAAACAAAAAGATAGGTGACAAATAATATTTTTTCCTTGCCATACAGCGGATCCTTTAGGCTCTCGATAGTGAAGTTTATTAGGTAGATTTACATTATCTATAAGATCAACCTTCATAATCATAAGATAGATTTTCAGCTAAATCATTGCTATCATTCTTTCATTACCAGTATTCTACTTTAATTGTATTTTAATTATATTTCTTATATAGTGTAGGAGAAAAAAAGGAAATGCATGCAAAGGATGATACAATCATCAAAACTATGATGTAAATGGTTCATAAATTCAACCCTCCACCTTATCAAATACCGTAAGAATACCAACTCTGTTTTACTTTATGATAAAATATATGTAATGATATCCCTTATATTTGTATTCTTGCATGGAACTGCAGCCATTGTTTCTCTCCAGTGAATAAGACGGTCAAATTATTTGAAATATGGAGATCGAGTCTATAACATTCGGCGTTTCCTTACAGATGGTGCTGTCCGATAAATGATTCTTGTAACTGACTTGGAGAAAAGCTTAAATAGGAACGGAAAAATCTTGCTGTTACAAGCGACTGCACTAAGGCGGCCAACTACGAATTTAATGCAACATTTTTCGACAAACTAATCCGGAAACTCTTATGGCGGGGCTTAAGTTTTGGCCTTTCTAGTGGGAAGAGGAAATCATTTAAAATTTCTCTCTACGTCAATATATGTGAAGGAATATTTCATGTGATTATGGTTACGATTTTTTTCTTGTTTTCATGGGATTTCCTTATTTTTCTTGTAATCCTATGATATATTATATAAAACAGTTATCGTTACAATAAAAGTAAATGAAACCTGTGCCATATATATATATATATATATATATATATATATATATATATATATATATATATATGAGAGAGAGAGAGAGAGAGAGAGAGAGAGAGAGAGAGAGAGAGAGAGAGAGAGAGAGAGAAACCAGCCTCGTAAGACGTATAACTGCTTGGTCTCTTCTCATCCCTCGGGCAGGAGAAGAGGGAGTAGTGATACTCTGGTGAGAAGGGGTGCCCCGAGAGGTACACCGTACGTACGTTTGTGTGCATATCTATCTAAATATTTGGCCGTCATGGTTGACAGGTCACGTACACTAATAATGGATAAAAAGGAACTATGTGAATACAACTATAGAGTTATCAAATAATAAATTTGCTTATATGAAACTGATTTTTCATCCTGATAGACAAGTGAATTGCAAAAGGATAATGAAATTGATTTTTCAGGGTTAATAGAAACTTGTATGATGGTATACACTCCAGCGCTCCTCCCTCGCTTACTTGTTCGGCTTGGTGAAGACTCAGAAATTAATAAACCATTTACACTAGCCATCAGCTCAGTGGGTTCTGTTTTATATAAACTACCTCAATAACTACTAAAATTAAAACTTATGTTTAAAACATTTCAAACACACATAGAAAGAGCAATGTTGATTTAGTAAACAAATTAGGCGTATTTAACCTTTTTTTTATCACAAAAGTAATTGGTAAGATTATTCAAAATTTTATTGTTAATATTATCAGAATCGTTAGAATTATTATTAGAAAGGAGAAATAAGTTAAAAAAAAAAACACTTTAAAATATATAATAATGATAATTTTGATGATTTTAGTAAATCTACAATAGACAGTTTACAAGATTCAATGACGTAATTGAAGCTTAATGAAATATTAAAAAAAAAAAAAAAAAAAAAAAAAAAAAAAAACATATTAGACTATGCCTAGCCTATGTAAAATTTGGAAATTAAATCGCTTGAAATTACATATAAAAATCAGGCTATATATCAGTTTAGTGAGATCAGTGTTACGTATGGACATGAATCGTGATATGACAATGAAATAATATCCAACAGATTTTGAGGATTTGAGAACAAAGCCCTCAGAAGAATATTGTACGTCAAATGGCAGGATAGGATTAGAAAGGAAACTAAAAGAGATTGCCCGGGTGCCGTATGTGGATGACATCATGGAGAGGGGTAGATGGAAATGGTTTTGGAATGCTCTTTGGAAAAAAAGGATATATTGACGTATAGGAGTTATGGTCACCAAACCGTAAACAATAATACTAATTTCCGATTAAAATAACAGTTTATGTTAACAGAGGTGCCGGATTGTCATTACTTGGTCTTATATTCTGCCTTAAATATTCCTGTAAAGTCCCATAATCTACCCTATACAATGAAGAGCAAATATATGGCTTTTTATTCAGGTGTGTATATGAATACATATATATATATATATATATATATATATATATATATATATATGGAATATATATGGAATGATCTTCCTAATCGGGTTGTTGAATCAGTAGAACTTCAAAAGTTCAAAGTTGGAGCAAATGCTTTTTTGTTGACCAGGCGGACATGAGTCTTTTTATAGTTTATATATGACATATTTGTTGTTGACGTTGTTAATAGTTTACATATAATATATCTCTTTTGACATTACTTTTTTTAGAATGATTTATTGTTAATTTGTTCTCTTCAGTTATTTATTTCCTTATTTCCTTTCCTCACTGGGCTATTTTTCCCTATTGGAGCCCCTGGGCTTATAGCATCTTGCTTTTCCAATTAGGGTTGTAGCTTGGATAGTAATAATGATAATAATAATAATAATAATATATATATATAAATTATATCCATATATTATATATATATATATATATATATATATTTATATATATATACATATATACATATATGTATATATATATATATATATATATATATATATATATATATATATATATATATATATGTATATATGTATATATATATATTTTTGGGCTCAAGCCATGGCGTCCTGATGGAAGGTTCCTGTTTGGTAGCTTCCTTGGGTATAAGACTACTAAGATATTCCCAGAGAATTTAACCACAGGTTATCACAGAATTCTAACTTCTGGAGCGAGTATCTCAAAGGTTTCCCTTTAAGACATCGTAATACAACAGGGGACACGCATGTCTGAACGTGCCACATAGCTATCTCCACCCCGAACAGAGTTAATGCTTCGGTGTGTAAGGGCTGAGAATAGCTGGGAGCCGTTCCACAGCTAATCTCACTCGTGGCTACTACTGATACTCGAGACGTAAACAAACGGACGCCATTGCTCTAATGACGTCACGCGCGTCTTTATCCTTTGTTTAGTAGCTGCCCTACTTAGACGGATTTTCCCTTGTGTTATCTTTATCGCTTTGCATCTTCGCTATGTCGTTACCTTCAGCCTCGCCTTCTTCTGGAAAGTTGAGTACAAGGTTCCAGTATTGTTTAATTAAGCTCTGGCCGTAAAGTAAATATTATTTTGCGAAATAATTGATGTTTTGTGGCAGAGCTGTGCCTCTACCGGACCCGCCATTTTATGGCGTCGTTGTTGTTATGCATGTCTTATTTAGTTAGCCACAACAACGCTTCCGGCATTATATACTAATCGAATACATTAGTTTATTTAGTCTTCATAGCTAGGAACTTTTATATCGTGTTTAGACGCTTTTTATCGGTCATCGATTGACCTCATACCAGTCGGCTACTATAGCCCCCAGGCCAGGAGCCTACATACAAGTGTTCATGCATGATTTATTAGTGATCCTAGACTAAGTTATGAAGATAGTGGCATTATTATTTTACAATACTTTTGACAGTGATGCAAATGTTTTCGCCTTCAGGGACCATATAGGGGATAGGCTAGTCAGTGATTCTTTCTAGCCTAACCTAACCTTAGGACCCCTATATGCTTCCTTCATCCCCTGCCTTGGCATTCCCTCTATTTAGCCTTGATCCCTTTTCTGAGTAAAGGGATTAATTGTCTAATAGAGTATATATCGCCTCTCGGTCCTCCCTAAAGGAATGAACCCCCTTTAGGATTGCGTCTGAGAGTGAGGTTAGGCTAGCCTACCTCTATGGCTAGGATAGTCTATGACTTTCCTGCGATAGCGATATGTCTTCTTCCTTGCCTAGTTCAGGACTTTTAGCCCTGTTCTAGGTCGGGTTAGGAAGGTTTCTCTGTTCCATGCTGAAACTGTACTCTTGCACCGTTTTAGCCGATCAGCCTGATCTTAGGTTAGGGAGTGTCCTCCCTTCCCTTAGTGGCCGCTCTGGTACAGAAACCCTTCCTGGGAAGACCTTTCTCTTCTCCCTCCCCACCTATCTCTTGTATAGCCTAGCCTATGCTTAGGTTAGTTTATACTCATCTGTCCCCTGTCCTACAACTCCTCCTTAGGGTGGATGAGTAGGGCTACCCGAGCTTCCCTGTGCAGTCCGCTCTGGTACATATACCTTCATAGTGTCCTATAAGGTTAGTTACTAGTATAGTTCTGCATATGGGAGTCTCCCCCCCCCCCCTCCCCTCTTGGGTGTTCCCTAGCCCTCCCTTGGGCTACCTAGCTCCCGGTCCCTAGTGACCCCTGCTTATGGATGTTAGAGCCTGCCTCTATCATGGGTACACCCTCTCAGGGAGGGGGAGGGATGTCTGGAACCCTGACGGTACTTCCTGCATCCCTTCCCCCCTCCCCCTGTCTCTCCATCTATCCGGGTGCCGGTCTCTTGCCGCCTCTACTGTCGGCAATACCTGCCTCCTTCTTGGTGACTTCCCTACCCTTGCCGCCAGCCCCCCGTGTACCGAGGGACTGCCGGCTGCCGCCGGCTACTACCGGCGGCTCTCCTACTCCTATCTAATCGTCCGCTTGCCGGTCGATCACCGGAGTGCCGGCATGTACTGCCGGCAACCCGATACTACCTGTACCATCCTTATCCCAGTCACCAACCTGGCATCCTCCGGCTGCCGGAGCCGCCGCTTCCTGCCGGCGTGCCGCCGTTGTGCCGGCGGCCGCCATCCTGGTATCTAACTGACTTTTGAAAATTGTCTGTTCTAATGCCAGAATCTATGCGGGAGCGAGCTCCGGCATGCCGGCGGCATGCCGGATGCCCCAGAGGCGTCAAGAATACTTGCACCCCCTCTCTGTAGCTATCATAAGACTAGGATAGCCCTACATAGCAAATAGATAAGCTGCTTTTGCTTTTAAGATCAGTACCTAGTACTGCTCTATTAGTGATCATGCTGTCTCTTTGCATTCTTCTAATTCCAGCATGCTATGTGCATCTTAGCACGGCTGGTTGCCAGAAGCAGTTACCTTTAATGAGGCCTTCTGGCTCTTAACTGGGAACCGAATGAATTCGATCCCAATCTTGTCCTTGGTTTTCCATGGAGTTCCAAAATAATGGGAATCCTAGGAAACTATATCCAATGATCTCGGTCATTTGGATTATCCCAGGACCAAGCTTATGGTAACCAGCCGGGCGAGATGCATGGAGCGTGTTCTCCTTTACTGTTTTCATTCTCTATGCATCACACCTTCTTTAAGTTAAAATTAATGATTAATATTAACTTAGTTTAAGAGCCATTCTTATGACTCCCCCATACTCATTTTCTCTTTCTTCCACAGGAGGAGCAGATGAAGTGTGACTTCGCCTTCTGCGCTGTGAAACGCCCGCAGTTTTACGGGCATACGGCTTGCAGGACTCACGCCCCTTGTGCAGACAAGAAAGGGGATTTGAAATTCTGGAATCCACTGGATTGTACGGTCTGCCAGGCCCACCTAGTTGAGGCCTTCCATAACCCTCCCTCAGCGGAGGTTAGAGACATTTCTCGTGAAAAGCTGCGCAAGTGGGTGCGTGGCTTTCAGAAAAATGCTACCGGACCGTACCTGGCCACCGAAGAACTGAGGTCCCTGTTGTTCCCTAAGGCCTCCCCTGACTCAGTGGTTCCAAAAGAAGCAATCCCCACTGTCCAAATTACGGTGGAACCTGATGTGGTCATGGCTCAGTCCATGCACGAGTGTCGTTTAGATTCCGAGGATGATGAACAGATCTCTGACGTCTCGGAAGACACGGAGAAGACGCTTATGGCTCAAGGAGCCGAAGAGGACGAAGACAAGGTGGAATACACCGAGTCGGAGCTTGGAGCTCCTCCCTCATCCATCCCTCCGCCTACTCCTACACCGACGGATGTGTCCATTCCGTCTACCTCCTCGACCCCGGATCCTTCCTCTTCTACCCAAGAACTGATCCGGCTGATTAGAGCTGTCATGGACGACAGACTGAAGGAGAACCAGGAGTCCATCAGGTCAATGATTGGATCCAGAGAACCGAAGAAGATTTCGGTCAAGGATCTCCCAGCTTGCTCTCATGCCAACCCGTGGAGGTATGCAGAGCATATGGTTATTGCGACCGGCAGGATCTTTGTTAGTGACAAGATCGGCACGGTCCCGTTGGAAGATGTGGAGTTCTTCCCAAGCTTCGAGGCCTACCCGGACTGTTACGTCCGGCTTCGTTCCGAACCTGCCTCGAAGGAAGAGACCGAACCTAAAGAAGAGATAGTGTTCGATCTCGCAAAGGCCCAGGCTATGCTAGCCTCCGCATTTAAGAGTAGGGGCTTTACCTGCTCTAAGCTTCCAGCCTTGAGCAAGAAGCATCCTACATACGTCGCACCTGACACTGCGGTTCTTCCTTTCTTGGAAAAGGCCTTAGCTGCATGCCTTAAAGCGGCGGAAGAAGGAAAACCCTGCCCTGCACTGGAGGAGTGCAGACCCTTCTCCATCGTGACCCCCCCTGACGCTCGACACTGGAAAGATGTTCAGCATACTTTCGTCGTGGGTAGGCTCGATCCTGACGTCGCCGGACGTCAGTTTAATGAAGACCTCCCTAAGCTCAATGATCACCTCCTTCGCCGGGAACAAGACACGAAGGAGAGGCTTGCGGCATCTCTTTCTCATCAAGTCCAACTGGAAGTGATGGCCTGTGACACAAGAGTACCTGATCACTACATGGTACTAGCCAAATCCCACTTACTTACAGTAATGAAGGACTTGTACCATTTCATAAAGGCTCGTAGAGCCTGTCGTGAATTCGTGTTTGCCGGTGCCACCGTGAAACACGAACCCCGGAGGCTGATTTCCTCCAACATCTGGGGAAAGCACCTGTTTCCTTCTGACCTTGTCAAGGAAATAACTGACAGAGCCGCCACGGAGAATAGGAACCTTCTCCACAAGTGGGGCATGTCCAGAAAAAGGAAACCCTCTCAGGACGATGGACCTCAGCCTAAGAGGAAACCACAAAAGCCAAAACCCCAGCAACGTCAGCAACGACGTCAGTTTCCGGGACCCGCTACCTCCCAAGTGGTTGCCCAACCACAGCAGACCTTTCAATTGGTCCCCCAACCGGTGTTGTCACAGTCACCGGTCTTCACCCCTGCCTTTGAGCAACCATCCACTACCTTTCATGCCAAAGGTAGAGGCTCGTCCAGGGGTGCAAGCAGAGACGCATCTCGTCGTCCCTCCAGAGGTAGAGGAGGAAAGGGAGCTAGCGGCCGAGGCAACAAGTCCTCGGGACACCAGAAGCAATGAAGTGCTTCCGGTGGGAGGAAGACTCCGCCAATTCCAGGATCGTTGGACCTTCGATCCCTGGGCACACAGCATCATCAAGAACGGTCTAGGCTGGAGTTGGACGCAACCACCCCCAATCTTCCAGCGGTTCTTCCAACAATCGACCCCCATTCTGGAAGAATATGTTCTAGACCTCTTGAACAAGAAGGTGATAAGGAAGGTAAAGTCCACCAGGTTCCAAGGGAGACTGTTTTGCGTTCCCAAGAAGGACTCAGACAAACTCAGAGTCATTCTGGACTTATCCCCCCTCAACAAGTTCATAGAGAACAACAAATTCAAGATGCTGACGCTTCAACAAATAAGGACCCTTCTGCCTCAAGGTTCCTACATGGTCTCTATAGACCTGGCGGATGCCTATTGGCACATTCCAATGAACCATCACGCTTCCTCCTACCTAGGATTTCGACTCCAAAGGAAAAGCTACGCCTTCCGGGCCATGCCATTCGGCCTCAATGTGGCCCCTCGGATCTTCACAAAGCTGGCGGATGCCATAGTACAACAGCTCCGCCTAAAAAACGTCCAGGTGATGGCCTACCTCGACGACTGGCTAGTCTGGGCTCCATCGCCCGAAGAGTGTGCAAAGTCTTGCAACGAAGTTACCCAGTACCTAGAACACCTGGGATTCAAGATCAACGAGAAGAAATCTCGCCTCTCTCCAGCTCAGAAGTTTCAGTGGTTGGGAATCCACTGGAATCTTCAGTCACACCGCCTTTCCATCCCCCAGAAGAAAAGGAAGGAAATAGCAGGGTCTGTCAAGCGACTACTGAAATCCAAACGCATTTCAAGACGACAGCAGGAACGAGTTCTAGGCTCTCTACAATTCGCCTCAGTGACAAACCCAGTGCTTCGCGCACAGCTAAAGGATGCCGCGGGAGTCTGGAGACGCTCGGCATCCATCGCTCGAAGAGACCTCAAGAGACGGCTTCCAAACAGACTTCGACGCCTCCTAAAGCCGTGGTCGGAAGCAAAGGCCCTGAAAAGGTCCATTCCTCTCCAACACCCTCCTCCATCACTCAACATCCACACGGATGCCTCACTGGAAGGCTGGGGAGGTCACTCCCACCTGAAACAAGCTCAAGGGACCTGGTCTCCACTATTCAAGACGTTCCACATAAACATCTTGGAGGCCATGGCGGTCCTTCTAACTCTGAAGAAGTTATCCCCGCCGCCCTCGATCCACATCCGTCTAACCCTAGACAACTCGGTGGTAGTTCGTTGTCTCAATCGCCAAGGCTCAAGATCGCCCCAGATAAATCAGGTGCTTCTCCCAATCTTCCGTCTGGCGGAGAAGAAGAAGTGGCACCTGTCTGCAGTTCACCTACAAGGATTCCGCAATGTGACAGCGGATGCTCTATCTCGGACAAACCCGATAGAGTCGGAATGGTCTCTAGACGCAAGATCATTCTCCTTCATCTCTCATCAAGTCCCAGAACTTCAGATAGATCTCTTTGCAACGAGCGACAACAATCAACTTCCTCTGTACGTAGCCCCGTACGAGGACCCCAAAGCAGAAGCGGTGGACGCCATGTCACTGGACTGGAACAGATGGTCCAAGATATACCTGTTCCCTCCCACCAACCTTCTGTTGAAAGTCCTCTCCAAACTGAGAACCTTCAAAGGGACAGCGGCCCTAGTGGCTCCCAAGTGGCCCCGGAGCAACTGGTACCCCCTGGTCCTGGAGCTGCAGCCCAAGCTGATCCCTCTCCCGGGCCCAGTTCTCTCTCAACAAGTACAGAAGTCGACTGTCTTCGCTTCATCATCGAAAATCAAGGACCTTCATCTCATGATTTTCTCTCCCTTGCCGCAAAGAAGAGGTTTGGGATCTCGAAGAAAAGTCTAGACTTCCTAGAGGAATACAAGACCGAATCCACGAGACGGCAATATGAATCATCCTGGAGGAAATGGGTCTCCTTTGTCAAGGCAAAAAATCCTAAAGAAATCACCATTGATTTCTGTATGTCCTTCTTCATTCACCTTCATGGACAAGGATTAGCAGCCAATACGATTTCAACCTGCAAATCGGCTTTGACTAGACCAATTCTATATGCTTTCCAAATTGATCTGTCCAACGACATCTTTAACAAATTACCAAAAGCATGTGCTCGCCTACGCCCAGCACCCCCTCCGAAACCGATCTCCTGGTCACTAGACAAGGTACTCCATTTCGCCTCTAACTTGGACAACGATTCATGCCCCCTCAAGGATCTGACTCAGAAAGTTATATTTTTATTTGCTCTCGCCTCGGGAGCTCGAGGTCAGCGAAATAGTGGCATTATCAAGAGAAGAGGGACACATCCTGTTTGCTGATTCAGGAGAAGTGACCCTCTCCCCTGATCCGACGTTTCTCGCTAAAAACGAATTACCCACCAAAAGATGGGGCCCTTGGAGAATATGCCCCCTGAAGGAGGATGTCTCTCTAATGTCCAGTAGAGAGTCTCAAGGTCTATCTTCGCAGAACTTCGAAACTTTGGTGGAGGCCAACTCTTCAAAGGAGAAACATCGGGCAGCGACCTGTCACTGAAACAATTAAGAGCGAAAATCACCTACTTCATTCGCAGAGCGGATCCGAACAGTACACCCGCTGGTCATGATCCTAGAAAAGTGGCATCGTCTCTGAACTTCTTTCAGAGCATGGACTTTGAGAGCCTTAAAAACTTTACGGGCTGGAAGTCCTCGCGTGTTTTCTTTAAACATTATGCGAAACAAGTGCACGAAGTCAAACATTTTGTGGTAGCCGCAGGTAGTGTTATGAAACCTGCACCTAACTCTGCGTAGAACAGTGAGTTACTTGGGACTCTAACTCTTCGGGTGCCTATGTTGACCCTCGAGCGATTCATAGTGATGTCTAAAAACACTTAGTGCTTTTATAACTGTTCTTATCCCAGGTGAAATGTCATAGTGTCACACAAGTGCGCATGCCTTGAGCATGATGTGTTGTTTAAAGACTTGCGTTCCTCGAGAACGAGTACCTACTAATCCTGAAATTCCTTTTCAGATTCAAGAGCAAGCCTTTATTTCTATGTACATTATTATTACTGTAAATGAACTTTACTTTTGCTGTAAATTATTTAATTTCTGCATTGTGAAATAAAATTTCTATTTTATTACTTATGCGTCTCTTTCAGCTCCTACCTACTATGAAATACATACTGTCATAGTTTTATTTATTCCTCCTCTCTTATGGTCATGAAGAATTTAAGATGTCTAATCCTAAATTATATTCACCCTGTCTCAGTAAGGTTCCTACACGAATACTTACTTCTGATAACCAAGAGATGAACTCTATACACAGTGCCCAACCACCACTGGCCTAATTCAGAATGTTCCTATACAAATATCAAACATTCTGCTTCATCTCTAAGTTCTTAAAAGTTCTTCTGTCAGGATGAATAGCCCTTCAATACCACTTTGACGTCGGCATAGCCCATGGGAACTTCCTACCAATGGGGGGCAGGATACTTCGTTCCTATGGTTCTTTACCTAAGATTACTTTGCTGTTTTGTCAATGCCTAGGCACTTAACACTGGGGGAAAATCTACCACGATACATTGATTCTCTGGTACTCTTCCATCAGGACGCCATGGCTTGAGCCCAAAAAACGGATTTTGAGCGAAGCGAAAAATCTATTTTTGGGTGAGATAGCCATGGCGTCCTGATGGACCCTCCCCTACTACTTCGTCCAGTTTTGTTCCCACCCTACACAATTGTATCATGGTGATGGGCAGCAACTGGCGTCAGGATAAAGACGCGCGTGACGTCATTAGAGCAATGGCGTCCGTTTGTTTACGTCTCGAGTATCAGTAGTAGCCACGAGTGAGATTAGCTGTGGAACGGCTCCCAGCTATTCTCAGCCCTTACACACCGAAGCATTAACTCTGTTCGGGGTGGAGATAGCTAGTGGCACGTTCAGACAAGGCGTG
>NC_090742.1:120435950-120440908 GCF_036898095.1 Palaemon carinicauda | reverse complement strand
AAACTAATGCCTTTATGTTCCCCTTCATTTTCTTAAGTCTTGTTTATACGCGTAATGAACTTAAAAGGGGAGAATATTATTTGCAAGAATAACAAACAAACACAATTTCATCAAAGAGGAAATGTAATCACTTCGTGAGACAGAACTGACAGGAAGAAAAGAATCCTGGTTTTGTGAAAAAAAAAGGTAAATTTACGGAGATGACACTTTTTTGGTCGTTTGATTTATTATGCAAATTTGAATGTTGTAATTATAAAACAAAGAAATAGATTAATGGTTACTGCTATTCTACGTTGCATGGTTTCATGTGAAAATAATAGAGATAGACAATTCATTAAAACAAATAAAAATTCTCAATTACTATTTGTATATTTTTACGAAGAAAGTAATCCGAGCAAAAAGTTAGTAAATCAAAATTAGTGAAGGATTTGCAGATATATTAGAAACGAAACATTGTGAAATAATATACAGCTTACGTCGGAATTGGTACTGCGTCTAAGTTTTCTGTTTAAGGTTTAAAGGCCGATCATGAATGGCAGAGTCATGGGGCACTAATAATGCCATAGCTAGCAGAATAATTGCCATAGCTAGCAGGACAATGCCCTAGAGACTGACCAGATATACATATGATCAGCAACCTACCCCACTCTCTACCCGAGTTAGGACCAGCGAGGTCCAGTCAATGATTGTTGATGACTCAGCAGATAGACCTATAGACTCCCGCAAAGCCGCCGCTCCCCCCCCCCCCCTTAGCTTGAGCATGACTTGAACCCCAGTCCCGCAGATCAATAGACAGGGACGTTTCCAATAATGTTGGCTGTTTGAGCAACTGACTGTGTTTCGGAACATTGTTTACATTAGGTAGGTCTTTTGATCGCTCACACCCGGATTATCTCAATTTATTAGACAAATTTTTAGATATATATTAAGACTAATTGAGCATCTATGCAGAAAACTTTCATAAATTTTAAATGGTTATGATCTTTGGGTATATATATATATATATATATGTATATATATATATATATATATATATATATATATATATATATATATATATATATATATACAGTATATATATATATATATATATATATATATATATATATATATATATATATATATATTTATATTTATATTTATATTATATATATATATATATATATATATATATATATATTATACATATATATATTTATACATATATATATATATATATATAAATATATATTTATACATATATATATGTATATATATATATATTATATATATATATATATATATATATATATATATATATATATATATATATACATGTATATATGTATTTAATCGGTCATGATGTAAGAAATGACATATCTAAATCTATGTAAAATGTATATCAGAGGAATGTAATAGGGTTATTTTATTCTCTTTTTATACATTGCTAAGCCAAAAATAATGAAATAATATGAACTAAGGTATCTTTAAACATGAGAATTAGCATATCATTTATAACTCCCCACGCTACAAAATTGCATGCAAAAATATCCTTTAATCCCAAAATTCTGTGAAGACAATATGATGATATTGCGTAAGTTATTTACATGTTTTAGTGTGTGTGTGTTTTTTTTCTTTTACAAAAAAGCACATGTAAGGTGTAAAATAGAATAAGTAGAAATTAAGAAATTAAGTTCTGAGAAAGTGTATGCATGCAAGAATGATATTGGTGGGCAGGCAATGTTTAAATATTAGCTCAAGCCTCAGCGTAGAAAAAGAAAAAAAAATTATGTAGATTCATTAGGAGTTTTATACTAAGATTTTTATTACTTTTTGTTAAGGATTTAAAGTTCTAGTAATTGCCTGCCTCATCTTTTTCCTAAATTTAGGATCAGGAAAAATAAAACGTAGAATTTTTCACCCAGTCTTTCTTTGTACACACACACACACACACACACACACACATATATATATATATATATAATATATATATATATATATATATATATATAGAGAGAGAGAGAGAGAGAGAGAGAGAGAGAGAGAGAGAGAGAGAGAGAGAGAGAGAGAGAGGAGAGAGAGAGAGAGAGAGAGAGAACAAATAAGAGTTCTGGACGAGCCGCTAGAGATTGTTGATGAATATACTTACTTGGTATAGTCAGTAAGTCTTTCCCTAAGACACGAGACTGAAATTAAAAGACGGGTAAGCATAGGATGAGAGCATTTGGTAAACAAAATGAGATTCTGATATGTAAAATGCCATTTTCTCTAAAAAAAAAAATATTCCATCAGATGGTCCTACCAGTATTAACTTATGCATCAGAAACTTGGAGCTTCACTAAAGCCTTAGAAAATATGCTAGTCACAACTCAAAGAACTATGGTAATAATAATGTTAACATAGAGACAGAAAAAGAGCAACATGGATACGAAAACAAACTAAAGTAGAGGATATTCTAATAACATGCAAGAAAAAGAAATGGACATGGGCTGGACATATAATGAGATGGCAGACAATATATGGACATTAAGGATAACAGAATGGGTTCCTAGATATTATAAAAGAAGCAGAAGGAAGAAAAGTAGATGGATTGACGAACTAAGAAAGTTTGTGGGTTTGGAGTGGCACATAAAGACCATGAACAGACGCAAGTGGAAGGGCATGTCTGAGGCTTTTCTTCTGCAGTGGGCTAGTAACGGCCAATGATGACATTGATGATGATGATGAGAGAGAGAGAGAGAGAGAGAGAGAGAGAGAGAGAGAGAGAGAGAGAGAGAGAGAGAGAGAGAGAGAACTTGTCTCTGAGTTATTGAATTGAAATTCAAATTATCAACAACAAAATTAATGAAACAGCATACAATAATCGGAAATACAAGTCCTTTTTCCCCCGAAATCATCAATTTATAAATCCAATATATATTGAAAGATATGACCAAAATTGCTTTTAATATAATCATGATTTGATAAATGCTGGCGCTTTTAAAAACCTCTGTCAGATACATATTAGCCGAATAAGTAATTATATACCTTTTTCCGCTCTACCTCGTCTATTTGATATAGATTTATGAATAATAAGAATTTTTTTTTTTTTTTTTTTTCAGAATCTACCAGTTATCACAGCGGAATCATCTTAGTATACACAACATTTCAAGAACTGGGTCGACAAGACAAATAATCCTGCAAATTCAAAATATAGAATAATCTGGAAATGCATTGATTAAAGAAGAGATTTTGGGAATCAAACCAAAAATGAGTAGTTTCTATTTGATGTAGCTATTAAAAACTTCCGCATAAATATCTCCGAAACCGCGCCAGGATCTTGAATATCTTTCTTTTTGTATTAAAGTATCTATTTAAAAACATTTAAAGGTTTAAAGAACGACCATGGATAGCAGAGGCATGGGACAGTGACAATGCCCTAGAGACTGACCATATATACATATGATCAGCGCCCAGCAGCTTCTTTACCCAAGCTAGGACAAAGGAGGGCCAGAAAAAGGCTGCTGATTACTCAGCAGATAGACTTATAGACTCCCGAAAACCCACATCCTTAGCTCACAAGGATGGAGAGGTTGTAGACACTACAGGAAACTATTGAACTGGAGCGGGTCTTGAACTCCAGTCCAGCAGATCACCAGCCAGGGATGTTTCCAATAAGCCACCAAAATCCTAAACAACTAATAAATGATACATGTCTTTTTGCCAGACCATTAGGGATGAGAGGTTAACTATGTCTTCTTTTAAAGTACAAATAAAACATGTTTTTCATAACTGATTTCTAATTATTTGAAATCATATGGTATGTTTTACGTACATACATGATCATTCTAATAAGTTCATATTTTATATATGTTATGGTGCTTTTCAAATAACTAGATTAGAAATCTGTAGGAAGCTTTGTAAAACACGTGGTTAGTTTTAACTTCCTCTGAAGTCAATTTCAAAGAGGGTATAATAAATATATAAGTAGTGCACGCGACCTGTCAAAAATTACGGCTAAATATTTAAGTACATATGCACACACACACACGCGCGCACATACAATTCAACTCTTCCAACCCCCTCCCCCTTTCCTAACCGTAACACAACATTTCGTGGTTACCGGGTGTACCTCTCGGGGTAACTCCTCCCCTCAGAGTATGACTACTTCCTCTCCCCTTACCCGAGGGACAGGAAGGCACCGAGTAGTCATACCTTGGCAATGCCACTTAGCGTGACTACACACACACACACACACACACACACACATATATATATATATATATATATATATATATATATATATATATATATATACACACACATATATATATATATATATATATATATATATACATATATATATACATATGGCCAGACTCTTGCTCTTTACTATATAGGGGAGATATTTAATTTTACACTTTTTGTATGTGTGTTGATTTGTGAGTTTGTATACGGAAAGAATGCCATTATTGGAATTGTAAGCAAACACTAAACCAGCTAGAATATAAATCCACTTCCCCCAATATCGTCTTTTAGAGCAAACACTCCACACTAATTACATCTTCGTTGGTGACGAAGATTTTACGAAACTGGGTTTAGATCTTGGTTCTTATTTCTGGGCAATTCGGCGAATCTCTGAAGGTCCAGGATATCTTCATCTAGGATCACTAAATTCAAAATTAAAAAAATCTACATTTCATACCTGAACATAATTATATTGTATTTCCTTACAGCATTATTTTGCCATATCATTTCCATATCTGTCATGATATGTCAATAAAAAAAAATCTATGAAAGGGTAGTTGAAATAGAAGTAAATGTGAATGGATGAGTAAAAAGAGTTAAAATATCCTATCATCATTTCCATTTCTGTCTTGATATTTCAATACAAAAAATCTATAAGAGGGTAGCAGAAATAGAGGTAGGCTGAAATAAGAATGGATGAGAAAAAGAGAAGGAAGTACAAAATTTTCTAACCCAAAATATAACTCTTTGTA
>NC_090742.1:120410950-120418450 GCF_036898095.1 Palaemon carinicauda | reverse complement strand
AGGTGAGGCATAATGTAGGACCTTGTCAAAAGACCATGAGATGGGCTTTGGTGGTGCTGCAGGCCTAAGTCTGCACATGTCTTCGGAATCTTATTAAAGATTTCATTCGTCAGATCCTCTTAAAGGGCATATAGAAGAGTCGAGGCTGACTTGCACATAGATATTGGTCCATGGATCCAAAGATCCAATCAAGCGACCTCTCTTGCGAAGCCGGCCATACTCTTGGTGCTTACTCAAGGGTTCATATGGGGACAGGGCCGAGGAACCAATCTTCTCATAGTATCCAAGGATGCACTGCCTCCTTTCTCAAAGGCCATCGTGCTGTTGGACGCCAGACCTTGATTATAGGGCTGGACAGAGAAGGACAGGCAGAAGATCATGAGATTCCTTTCGGTCCTTATGCTTTACAAAGCAACTTACTTTTCCCACGAAGACTCGTATTGTCTTCTAGTTGACTAGACTTGCATTCTTCTAGGAATTTTATTTTGCCTTTTGAGATCCCGAGTCTTTTTCCTAACCGTTAGAACAAGGAATTCATAAGATGAAGGGATCATGTGCTCTGTGATAAATCGAAGACAGAAAACTTCTGAACCTCCTGGATAATCCTAGGTGCAGAACTAGGACCAGCCTCAGCCTCAGTTCCTTCATAACAGGGAACGGGGTGTTCTTGGGCTACCTGGGAGCCAAAGAGCTCCTCTTCCCTGAAAGGGTCTTAGCATGTAGAGGGCCTTCCACAGGAGATTGGATGGGCTGAACAGGAATTCCTAAGTCCATCCCTTTTATTCTAGAGACATGATGTCTGTTATCTCCACTAGAGGATCCTCGTATGGGGCTATATATCGAGATAGTATCTTGATGACGCTTGTGATGAAGAGATCAATCTGCAGCTCGGGGACTTGTTCCCCTCTCGGAGGGAATGGGTCTGCGTCCGTAGACCATTTCAACTCTATTGGCTTGAGCCCGAGAAGAGGATCCGCTGTCACCTTGCAGAACATTTATACATGAGCTGCTGATAGGTGCCATTCCCTTAAGGAAGGGATGGCTAACATTCCCTAATGAAATGAGATGTCCCTTATCCTCGACAGTTTCGATGCCTCATTATCGCTTTGAAGCCCCAGATCAGCCTGGGGAGGTCTGGTCTGCATGTCGATTGTTTCTCCACCACTCACAGGGCTAACATGGCCTACGAGCCAGTGGCCTTTGGTCATTGTAGGTTAGCGTAGAAGGAATGACCATCATTGGTCCTATTAGATCTCTTCGAGCGTTTGATGCATATCTTCTCCAGCCTTTTAACGCATCTTACAGCTGTGCTCGTAGCACTGGGTCTGTCATTATCGTGAACTGGAGAGAGTTCAGAACTCCTCCCTGTTAGCGTCTTGGAAACCTGACTGATTACCATAGTCTCTTGACCGACCTTGGGATCTCCTTTTACATCCCCAAGGGAAAGGAGAGTTAGGGTGACCACAGGTTTCAATGATTTTTAAAAACATTGAAGCCCCTGAACTGGAGAGAATCGAGACTTCTTGAAGTTATCTTGCATCCCCGATGTTCCGGGAGCCGGATCATCTCCATGGATGCTCATAGACAGCCGTTTCGGGTGCTGCCCACCCCACCCTGTCGTCCAAGTCCATTGTTGCCTGAACTCTTTCTAGGCTTGGTTTCGCTTGACTGTATCTACCAATTCCGTGATGATCCTAGGACTGAATCTAGTCCGACGAGAATATTGTCTAGGATATATGTTATCTTCTGTAACTTGGATCCTAGGTAGGAGGGGAGTGGGTGACTGACTGGAAGTTGCCTATAGACATCTTTCAGGTCTGGCCAGACTGCGAACACCACTTACTGAATAAGGTCCTTATGTTCAGAAGGATTAATATTCTGAACTTTCTGTTTTATTGGAACTTTTTGAGTGGCGCCAAGTCCAGAATGACTCAGAGTTTTCTTGAGTCCTTCACGTGAATACCAAACAGCCTTCCCTGGAAATCGGTGGACTCTACTTTCCTTACCGCTAGTATGCTCTAGAGCTCTAAGGTATACTCTTCCAGGGGGGATTTGGAATGTAGGAAGAGTTGAGGAAAGGATGGTGGAGGTATGGCCTTGGTTAGGCCTTGGATCAAAGGATCGAAGGTCAAGCAATCCGGAAGGAACCTCCCTCCTACCAGAAGCATCTGTTTGCTTCACATGATCAGAAGGTGTACATATCTGACCGTTTGTGGAACAACGGTCATTGTAACTGTGGGATGCTGTTTAACATCCCAAGGAGAACTAAGAAACTTTTCCGTCCTCCTTTTAGGTCATACCTGACCGTTTGCCTATATCAGCTCCTCAGTGTTTCACTGTAATAGAAGATTCCTTTCTATTGTATAAAACCTAAGATAAGTACGCTGGAAAACAATAGGAGAGACACATACGTGTGAATCCCTCCCGCTAACTGCTGCGGCCTTCCTAATTATTGATTCTAGGGCATCTCCTTTAATTAGGGCCGAATGGAAGATTCTAGCCCATAAAGATAGAGTATCATAAACAGCGCCTACATCCAGGGAATTAATAATGAGAATCAAAGAGACTGATGAAGAGTCAGCGTAAGAAATGGGGGAAGTGAGTCCCCAAATCAGGTAGGTCTCAGCAAGAGATTGTGCTTAGAAGCACAGCGTACTGGAAAACTATTCTATTATATGGTTATGTACCAAATATTTCTGTATGTGATATGGTCCTATACTACAGATGTACATGGTATTGTATACACCTATACAACTGGCATATTACCGTCAAGGCTAGTACTGGGGGTAAGTCAAATGGCACAGTGCTTCAGTACCGATATGGCTAGCAGTTCTCCGGCATGTCAGTGACTCGCCGGCCGTCAGCGGGTCGCCGACAGAAGGCACACCATCCTAGCCAGCATTCAATGTGACTGGGTAGTGGTGAAAACTATATGCATAGCCAGCAGCCCGCTGAATCGTCAGCGACCCCTCGGGCTGTCGGCAGTCTGCCGGTTGTCGGCGGGCTGCCGACTGAAGGCATACCAACCCAGCCATTGACTGGGTGGTGACCAAGGGCACACACTGCCGGCTCTCGGCGGCGGAGTCCGATGTGACAGTGAATCAATGACTGCCATCGTTGTTATCACTACGAGCCAGTAAAAGGATCACTAATTTGCCAGTTACCACAATGAATGAGTGAAATCTTCGGTCCAATTCCCGTAGAGTTTCCGTGTTTTTGCAAGTTCGTAACTGAACTGCATTTTTGTTTCAGACAACACCTGAAACCAAACCAACTGTAGTTCGACAGCTTGAGACTGCCATCGTAAATGCACTGGCAGAGAGGGGTGGGCTACCCCCATCCCCACCGCCTCCCCTTGAACTGGAGTGGAGAAAGGAGGGATAAGGGACAGGATGTCGCACCTTTAGGAAGCTGTAATATTGGTAGGTATGATTTCGGAGAGATTTTAAAAACCTCACACCCAAATGCGTAAGTGTTAAGAGCTGTATCCCTAGATTCTATTAACTTGGGATTTTCGAGACCTTCGGATAATAAGGTCCGGCCTACTTACAGGTCAGAGGGTCTCAGAATGGGTTGGGGATTTGGAAATAATATTGCTGGGGGCATAAAACCTGCATGTATTATGTCCGTGAAAATACTCACTCTTATACCTGAAGAAGACTTCGATGCATCATCTGGTGTTGTTCCTGTAAGGGAAAGGGAACAGAAATGAGTATTCAATTGATTATGACACTGATAAACTATTTGCAAAAGTCATCTTTTGACAAAATAGCTTAGGACAGGAAGCTATAAAGGGATAGTGGGAGACACATACCCGTGTATCCCCTGTAAGCCAATGCTGTTACCCCCCCTCAGTATTATTATAAGGAGATTCCTCCAACTGGGGAATTCCAGGTAAAAAGGGGGTCGAACACCTAGGTGTAGAGAAGTGTACAAGGCACTGTCCCCCCTTACACTTAACACTGTGAGGTAGGGAGGACTGATTTCACAATCAGAGTATCGAAGGAATACCATTCTTTCGATATAGGAGCGGTACCAGCAGAAGCTCGCACAAGGGTACCCAAGATATGTAGAAATAACTACTGTATAATCCCCTGTTGAGCCCCTGGGCTTATAGCATCTTGCTTTTCCAACTAGGGTTGTAGCTTGGATAGTAATAATAATAATAATAATAATACTATAGTTTTCTATTTGCAGTATATACCATACTGCAAATTAATGGCTACTGTATGATTGTATCTAATGTAGTTCAGCCAGTGTGCTGCTCCATCTGGCGGCCAACTGGATTAGAAAAGATAAAAGACATATATTTGTGTATCCCACCCAATCTATTTGCTGTGGCCTCCCTTACAATATTAAATCAGGGAGTTTCCTGATCAGGGAAACTCAGGGATAAGGGCTTTCCCCTTTAAGGGTTAGAAGTGTCACACCACCAGACCTTTACGAAATTTAATATTGTAGGGTAAATGGAAACTGATTTCAAATAAGAATATTGACGAAATAATATTCTATCAATATAGGATTGGGTTCAGCAAATACCTGGGTAGGGATACCCAAGATATATTGGAAATAAGTACTAGTATAATATATACATTAGTTTTCCATCTGCCGTATATATTATACTGCAAATATACTGACTACCTGTATAGACATATACTGTAGTTCAGCCGGCATGTTGCCGTATTAGCCAGAACATCCAGCATGCTAGCTAAGAGAGAGAGAGAGAAAGCATGGAGTGAAGGCTATCTATTCCTGTGTATGCATACAGTAATAAAGGATATAAAAGTCTAATTTTACAGCCTTTCTCCGAAAAGAAGGTTAAAATGGAAGGGGAGAATGTAACATTCAGGCTTCCGTCTAGCCACAGTACTATTGTCGGCTTACTACTGCAGGCCAGCCTCCAGCAGCACTAGTACAGTTGGCATGCTACCGACTGAGTCAGTACCTATCTGTGCCGGTCTACTGCCGGCCAGAGCAACACGCCGACAACAGAAGTTGTGGCCAGCCGTTCAAGGGAGAACTGGAGAACCTTGGTGACAGAAGGGACCTCCCACCCACAGCCGTCATGGCCGCCGGAAGCCGTCAGTCGCCGACAGCCGTCAGCTGAGGAGAGGGGGTCTGGCCGGCTCCAGCAACCCACCGGCAATGGTAAGGTTGCAGGACGCCGACTCAGGAAAGACAATGGCTTGACCATCGTAAAAGAACAGAGGGGGGGGGGATAGGGTCCTATACGAGGTATGGGAGGGGCCGGCAATGTTGCCGGACCTACACACCTTGAAGAAACTCTGTTTCAGTACCGGCACAATCCCAAGCAGCAGGAGAATCTTCTATTCTCCAGCTTAGGAGGTGCTAATACAGTTAAGGGGGTGGCAGTCCATGCCGTTTCCTCTCAACAAGGGAGAAACTGAGTTCCAATGCCGGCGCCATCCTAGGCCACATGAGTATACTACTCTATAGCCTAGGGTCTGTGAGCATAGGACTAGTCTACTAGACCACAGGGAGAAGGGGGCTGCAACATGCAACCACTTAGGTGTAGTCTAGGGAGGGCTAGCCTTCTATGCCGGCAGCTCACCCGGCAGGGGAATGCAATTCACCCTGCCGACTGACTGCCGACAAAAGACTAAATACTCTGAGGTTCCGATCGAATCCCAAAACTTGCCGTCTGCTGTTAAGGGATGAGACAGAAAACTCTAGGCTAGTCATGCCTGAATTCGAAATTCAAGGCCGACGCAAAGAGTTGTAGCCTAAGGCTACTCGCAGAGGGAAGAGAGATTACCCATAAATCTCTATTTGAGACTAGTAACGGCTAATATAATTCCAGGAGATATCAATCTCCAATGAATGATAACCGATACACAAGTGTAACCAGGGAAATGTCGAAAGTATATGTTATCTAGGCTGGGTTACCTATGCAAGGCGAGAACTCAGTTACCTAAAATTACCGAAACACTGACATATACGATCGAAAATTATGCATGTAAATATCTTTACAATATAAAATGCCTGAATAGCTTTCATAATAACAATTAATGCTATTTAAACCGGGAATGTCGTTCGCTAACTAAATAACACATGCCCAATGAACGACACCGCCTATGGCGACACCGGTAAACGGCGTAGATCCAAACACAAAAATTACACTAATTTCATTTTGAGATTAGAACTAAAATACATATTGTAAAGAGTGAATACGCAACTTTCTAGATGGATGAAAAAAGCTGTAGAAAGCATAAAGATCCTTAGAAATCGATCGAAAATGTCAGATCAACAGGGAACACCACCGTAGCGAGGCGCTACAAATTAAGGAATGACCGCCAGAGGGAATTGGCGCGGTTGTGATACGATAGTAGTAGGGGAACCAGGGTAACCTCTAATGCGGCTACCCTTCTAATCCTGCCACGTATACACCTCGAAGCGTAAAGGCTATTCGGGGTGCAGATTGCCATGTGGCGTGTCAAGAATACGTCCCCTGATTATATACCATATCCTTGAGAGTAAATCTTAAGGGTACTCGCGCCAGAAGTTAGAATTCTGTGAAACCTTTGGTTTGATTCTCTGGGAATATCACTGTAGTCATATATACCCTTGGGAAGCTACTAAAGGAACCTTCCATCAGGACGTCATGGCTTGAGCCCAAAAATATAGGTGAAGTATGAAGGCTGCATTAAGATGTTAAGGATATATGACAATTATTTGTCAACATTAATCTATATTACTACAAATATTGATCGAGATGTTTTTAAGGGATTTGGTGCTGGGTATGGCGTTTAAGATGATAGTTTGGAGATGGAAATATAAGCATGTTCAAATATGATTGTCTTCGGGATTAATGGGAATATAGATAATGTTTTGCTCTATAAAAAAGTTGTTTCAAAGGAAATGTTTCTTCTGTTTAAATCGCTGTCAATAAATCACAAGAATTTTTTTTTATATATATATATACTGCATAAAAAGTATTGAAAAGTTTTTTTTTTCTTTTAAAAAAGTTACAAATACCATAATATCGATAGAAAAGGGAATAAAGGTTAGGTTGGTTTAAGCAGTCAAATATATATCCTTATTCATATCAGTAATAGGTTTAAGTCCTTGACCGGGCAGAAATAATTATCATTAAAGAAATTTTCCTAAACGTTTGTGTTCCCAAGGAAGATGAATTCGATATTAAGGAGTATTTGAAAAAATTAAATGTATATACATATATATATATATATATATATATATATATATATATATATATATATATATATATATATATATATATATATATAATATGTATCACCAGCACTAGTGATTTCAATCAATGTAAATATCAAACACAATGGCATCTAATATTGAATCCTACCCTTTGAGAAGTATATCCACTGGAAATTCTTTCATGATAAATGCTTCTGGCTGGGCAAGGGAAGACTTCGAACCTATTCTCAGTGCCAAAACATACCTTCATGGACGACTTTATCAATCAGGCTATGAAGAGATATTTAAGTTCATTTCAAGTCCACT
>NC_090742.1:120403450-120408450 GCF_036898095.1 Palaemon carinicauda | reverse complement strand
AGCTTGTTTTCTAGGCCAAACCACATGTCATGTGTATATAGTATGAAAAGTATTGGGCCAAGAACACTACCCTGTGGAACACCGGATATCACATTCCTATACTCACTATGGTGCCCATCAACAAGAACTCTTGGAGATCTATTACTTAAAAAATCAATAATAATGCTAAGAAACGACCCACCCACTCCCAACTCGTTGAGTTTGAAAACAAAGGCCTCATGATTAGCACGATGAAAGCAGCACTAAAATCAAGGACAATCATACGAACTTCCTGACCACAATCAAGGAATTTCTGTACAGCATTGGAGATTGTAAGAAGGGCATCACATGCTCCAAGGCCTTTACGAAAACCAAATGACAAACTAGGGAATAGATGATTACCTTCAGCAAACCTATTAAGACGTTTTTCCAGAAGACGTTAAAAACCTTTAGATAATATGGGAGTTATGGAAATTGGGAGGTAATCAGTGGGAATTGAGCTACCACAAACACATTTACATAGAGGAGTAGCATTACCAATTCCAACAAGTGCAAAAAGCTCCTCTTCTTGCTAACTTGCCCAAAATAACAGATAACTTTGGAGCTAAGAAATCTGCTGTCTTTATAAAAAGCAAAGGAAAAATACCATTTGGGTCTACACCTCCATAATCATCAAGGTCAATCAACAGAGCTTTAATTTCACGAGATCGAAAAGCTAAACTAAATAGTTTAGCTTCAAGAAAAAAAGAATAAGGAAGATAAAGTTTTCCATAACTCTGTTTACTGTCAAAAACATCAGCCAATAGGGTTGCCTTTTCCTTTGGACAGTGAGTGACTGATCCATCTGGTTTAAGTAAAGGAGGAACTGTTGCATCAACACCAAAGCGTACAGATTTAAGGGTAGACCACCATTTATGTTCCTGAGTTGTACCAAAAAGGGTTTCTTTTATGTTTAAATCGTATTTCTTTTCAGTTGAGGCATAAACACTCTGAGCAAAGCTTGAAGCTGAGTATAGTTATTCCAGGTCGAATCTGATCTGTTACCCTTCCAAAGATGTTAGGCTTCCTGCTTCTCCAAATAAGCACGTCTACAATCATCATTGAACCACTGTTTGACCTTCACTCGGTACCTTACCACACGAGAAGGGATACGCCTATCAATCATGTTGACTAGATTCACATTCAAAGGGACAACAGGAACTACACTATTATATAATTGTGACCAATTCAAGCACAAAAGATCATGCAAAATCTCATTCCAGTCTGCTTGGGATTTCATATAAATTTTACAAGAATATGATACATAAGGGACAGGCTGCTCAGTCTTCATTACCGATGAAATTAAGGCATGATCAGATGTACCGACTGGAGAACCAGCCTTACTAGTTATAACGCCAGGGGAGTCAGTGTATACGAGGTCCAAACAATTACCAGACCTGTGAGTAGCTTCATTTATGATTTGCTCACAGCCTGATTCAGAGGCAAAGTCTAAAGCTCTTAAGCCATGGTGATCGGTAGGAGATATAGAACTTAACCAGTCCCTATGGTGAGCATTAAAATCACCAACAATGACAAAAGAAGCCTTTCTATCATCTTCTTGTATCTTAGCCATAATGGAAAAAAGACAATCGAAGATAGAATCTTTCACGTTTGAATTCTGATAGATCGAACACAAATAAAAGTTGTTATGCCTGCCATATATAGTATATATATCATATTTACATAATATATATATATATATATATATATATATACATTCTGTATACACAAAAACACATATATGTATATGTATATATATATATATATATATATATATTATATATATATATATATATATATGTATATACATTCTGTATACACAAAAACACATATATGTATATATATATATATATATATATCCATATATATATATATATATATATACATATATATATATATATATATGTATATATATGTTATATATATATATATATATATATAAATATCTCATTATCATCATCATCATCATCATTAACATCATCAACCATTACTAGTCCACTGAAGAACAAAGTTGTATGCACATGTATTTCATACACGCTCATACATTCCGTTTGTATATAAGCTTGTTATGTCATTAAAATAAACCAGTCATGCTCGGCCAGTCTTTCTGTTAGGACCCTTATCAACCTGCCACTGAGGTCTCAGATATGCCCTTCTACTTGAGTTTGTTTACGGTCTATCTGTGCCACTTCACACCTACAAACTTTCTTAGATCACCATTCCATCATCTTCTCTTCCTTCCCCTGCTTCTTTTGCAATATCCAGGGAGCTAATCTGTTATTCTTAATGTCCATCCATGGTCCGTCATTCTTATTGTATGTCCTGCCCACGTCCATTTCTTTATCTTATAAGTTGTTAGACTATCCTCTAATTTAGTTCGCTCTTGTATTCATGTAGTTCTTTTTCTATCTCTTAGTGTTATTACCATCCTTATTCTTGTCATAACTTGCTGAGTTGTAACTATACGGTATAATTAGAGAAAATGCAACCATTTCAAGTCCACTGTAGGATATATATATATATATATATATATACACACACATATATATATATATATATATACACATATATATATATATATATATATATCATCATCATCATCATCCTCATCATGATCATTATCATCATCGTCATCGTCATCATAACCTTCCCCTACGCCTATTGACGCAAAGAGCCTCGGTTAGATTTCGCCAGCGTCTATATCTTAAGCTTCTTATTAAAAACGTCTCCACTCATCATCTCCCCCTTCACGCTTCATAGTGGAGCCCAGTTGAACGTTTGATGAACTAGTCTCTCTTGGGGAGTGCGAATAGCATGCCCAAACCATCTCCATGTATCCCTCACCATGATCTCATCCACATATGGCTCTTGTGGAATCTCTCTTATAGTTTTTTTTTATATATATATATATAATCTGGTTCTGCCATTTAACTCCTTATATTCTTCAAAGGGCTTTGATCTCAAATCTGCTAAATCTTCTGGATTGTTTCATTGTTATACGATGACTCCTATCCATACATCAACACCAATCTCTCTAAACTGATATATAGTCTGATTTTTATATGTAATTTCTGGCGATTTTATTTCTAAATTTTACTTAACCTAGTCATTGTCTGATTTGCTTTTTTTCAATCTTTAACTAAACTCTAATTCTAAAAACGCTATATTGAAGATCATAGTTCCTAAATACTCAAATGATTCTACCTCATTAATCCTTTCTCCTTCCAATGATATTTCATCTTTCTTTGCATAATCCGTTCTCTTCATTTCTTTCTTTCATTTATTTATCTGGAGCTAAAACTCGTGTGATATTTCATGCATTCTGGTAAACAAGCATTGCAAATTCTGTGATGTTCTGCTAATAAAGACAGCATCACCAGCATACACTAGGTCAGCTATTTTCCTATTATCAATCCAGTCCAGTCCTTCTCCATCATCTCCAACTGTTCTGCGCATTATAAAATCCATGTGGAGGATAACCAACACAGGTGACAACACATTTCCTTGAAGTACTCCGCTGTATACTGGAAATTAATTTGATAGGACTCCACGAACATTAACTTTGCATTTGCTATGCTCATGAACAGGCTTAATAAAATTTACATATTTAAGACGATTCAATAATAATGCAGGACTCACAAAATATGCCGGTGCACATCATCAAAGTCTTTTACATAGTCCGCAAATACTATACAAAGTGGATTTCTATATTCTACCCATTGCTCTGCATGTCTCAAAATGAAAATTTGGTCGCTCAGTAGAGCTTCTAACTTTTCTAAATCCTGCTTCCTCATCCCCTAGCTTTTCCTCAATATTTATCTCCAGTCTCTTTAGAATATGCATATACCTATATATACAAATGCATACATACATATATATATAAATATATATATATATATATATATATATATATACATAAATATATATATACATATATATATATATATAAATATATATATATATATATATATATATTCATATATATATATATATATATATATATAAATATATATATACATATAGATATAAATATATATATATATATATATATATATGTATTTATATAAGTATAAATAAATATATATGCACACATATATATATATATATATATAGAGAGAGAGAGAGAGAGAGAGAGAGAGAGAGAGAGAGAGAATGTGTATATGTAAGTCAGTTTCCATTAATACTCTCGCCAGTATGCTAGTAAAGAGCAATTACATTTTTTTATGTAAATACTGGCTTCTATCAATAGGAAAATATATTTTGCGTCCACACCCCTTTCGTTGTTGAAGAAACTGAGGGAAAATCTGCTGTATATGAAAAGAAAAAATATATATTTCCGTTATATGGTAAATGAATAGATGTTGGGAACAGTTATTTTTATATACTGTTTGTGACAAGAATAAAAATTAATTTTTTTCCAAGTATTTCAAAAGTTTATTTTTCAGGGTGAACACTACGAATAAAAAGGAATTCATTAAGATTCATTACATTGAATACGGCGCGAATATAACGTAAAGCTTTGGTCAAGCTAGATGGCACTGGTTCATAGATTCCTATTGCCTTATTGGTCAATAAAGATGAGGCATTTCTTTTTGTTTTAAGTTTAATTGTTCAAAAGGAAGTATTCCAGAGGAAAAATTATTATTATTATTATTATTATCATTATTATTATTATTATTATTATTATAATTATTATTCTCTACGCTACAGCCCTAGTTGGAAAAGCAGGACGCTATAATCTCAAGGGCTCCAACAGGGAAAAATAGCCGAGTGTAGAAAGGAAATTTGGAAATGAATGAAGTAATGAACTATTAAAATAAAATTTTAGTAACATTCAAAAAAACTTTCATAAATAAACTATACACATAGTCTTATCTCAGCCTGCTCGAGTTGTAAAAACGGAGTCATTTCAACCTCAATTTCGATTTGGTCAGGGTTAAAATCCTTGACCGATCAGAAGCTATCATCATGAAGTTAATTCT
>NC_090742.1:120385950-120393450 GCF_036898095.1 Palaemon carinicauda | reverse complement strand
AAATATTTATTCCAATGGTAATGTTCTTAAAATATTTAATTTTTTCCTCGTTTCCTTTCCTCACTGAGCTATTTTCCCCTGTTGGAGCCCCTGGCCTTATAACTTTCTGCTTTTCCAACTAGGGTTGCTGCTTAGCAATTTATAATATATATATATATATATATATATATATATATATATATATATATATATATATATATATATATATATATATACACATACATACATACATACTATATATATATATATATATATATATATATATATATATATATATATATATATATATATATATATATTGTGTTTGTATATATATGACCCGTGCAGATGAATAATGACACGTCGGCATATGGGTTTTTTCATTTATTACAAAAGGTTCCTTCGTAAGTACACAATACACAACTGCCCTCTCAGATGATGGACTTATCAACTTGAGTGCTCACCAGCAACTAACTACTGCCTTCGTTCCCAAAATGCAAGGTTTGCAATACATGCTAACATATAGGTTTTTTTTTGAATACTCATGAATATTGAGTTCATTTACCTTGATATAAAACATACATTTATATATGAATTGGGATATTCTCCCCCCCCCCATCCCCAAGCTCCTCACTCCGGGAGGAGGTGCGCACTCGCCCTCACTAATCAATGATATATGGAGGACACTCCAGCCCAGAATAGGCATGGCATGTGCTAAATAGAAATGCAACATAAAATATATATATATATATATATATATATATATATATATATATATATATATATATATATATATATAGAAATCACCCAAAAAAACAACACATCTTCCACAAAAAAATAAAAAAAATAAATATTGCATGTAAAAATGTATACAAAACAATATAAATAATTCCACTTATTTCCTCTTAAGACCTCTGCAACCAAAACACAGAATACCCAAAGTGAGAAAAAAAAATCATAACATCAGGTCTATATAACCTCATCAATAACCTCCCTCTGGTTGTGGGCAATAGTGGCTTCTTTGGTGGAACATGAGTAGGAATAGATATTCCTTCATCCCTCGATTTTACTTGTCTGGGTTTAAGGCACAATTTCGCAACACAACTCACTACCACCGTTTCACTATTTATTTAAATCACTACAACACTTGCACTTGCAACTTTCAACCGGTGGCCACTAGCCGTTTTCCCGAGAAAATCATTCATCTTCCCGCCCTACTCTTGTAACATTAAGTATAAGGTATTCACATCTACACATTCTTTAACACTGCCTATCCTCAAGGCTGAACTTTAATCCTGCAGCCACTTGCCATTCTGGAACTGCCCCGGCACCAGCAACCATGAATCATATAAATACATTGATAATATAGCATCTGCCTGACGAATCTCACTTGACCTATTTAACCTCTCATTGTTTTTAGGTTCACTCAATAATGTTATACGTATTTCCACACTCAGCATAATTACCACAACATTTTACGTATGAATTTAGCATTAACTTAACAGATTGTTATCATCAGGTTTATTCAAAACATGTCAAAAAAAGAAATGAGGTCTGTTAAAACAACAACAAGCACAAAGGAAAAAAAAAATTTCTACTCATCAACTCGAGGGATGTCACGTATGAAGGGATAAGGAGGAACGCTTTAGAAAACTACCTCTTCAGGTACCACATGTATGTGTGCCTGATGATGTTCCGACACTGTGCCATTAACAATGCTTCGTATCACAACTGCGTTAGATTTAACCATTTTTACTCGGTACGGACCCAAATACAATGGTACTAGTTTGTGTTTGCTAAGTTGTAATCGTTTCAAATACACACGATCGCCCACAAATACTTTTACCGGTGCAGTTTTGAACCGACCATCATACTTTGAGCTGTGATTTTCATTAGCTCTTTTCAAAAACCTTTCAGTGGTGTTCATTACTCTCCTCAATAGATTTAATAAATATACACGGTATTGCTCAGTTGAATAATTTGGCAATTGTTGCGAATTAATGAGAACCGTATATGGTAACACAGGATCCTGTCCATACACTAAAAAGAGAGGCGTGTCCCTGAGCGAAGCATTATATTCAATGTTTAAAGCTAGCTCAGCTATAAGAAGCATGGCGTGCCAATGAAGGGGGTCATCCGCCACTAAGTAACGCAAAATTCGCACTACATCCCTACTATGCGACTCTACTAAGCCATTTGCTGAAGGCGTATATGCGGTCAATGGAAAGTGTTCAATTTTCATCAAGTCCACGACATATTTCACCACCTTATTTATAAACTCAAGACCATTATCACTTATTAAAATTTTCGGGCAACCAAACCTAGTAATGAAATATCACAGTGCCTGGGCTAATGAATTTGCAGATTTATCCAACATTGCGTAAGTATGGGTTGTACCGAGTAAATGCATCCACAAACACACATATATACTTATGTTGTGTTAACCTAGTAGGAAATGGTCCTACTACATCCATATGCACTCTATAAAACTTAATTGGAATTGCCAGCCACTTTCTGGCTTCCGGTACAGTGTTTTTATGTTCTTTGAAACAGTTACAAGCATGACAACCTTTTATATAATTATCTATAGAATTTTTTATTCCTAACCAAAAGAAGGAGTCACGTGCTCTCCTTAATGTTTTATCAATCCCTAAATGCCCTGCATACGGACTTGCATGTACAATGTGGATTAAAGAGGGAGGAAGAACTACCCATGCAAAACATTCCCCTCTCCTTTTCTCGTAAGCACAATATAAGACATCATTTTAAATAAATAATTTCTCACGAGGCACATTCAGAATTGACGGATAGCTCTCCGATTCCCCGTTAATAACTGCTTGCACTCTTTCCATCTATTCCTCTTTTTTCTGTCCCTCTCGGACCCTTTCTGTCCCAACCTCCCAAGTCAATCAAACCTGCATCATCAGGGCATTCATTCTGGACACCCTTGGTCATGTCCTCGGTCATCACCATAATTCCCCTTTGCCGTACGTATATCACTCTCTCTTTCGCTCTCTACTGTCTACTGCATGTGTATCGCGAGAACTCTCATCCCGTTTTCTATTTTCTCTATTATGATAGGGGACATTACTATTTTGGTTACTTTCTTTGTTCCTCTTTTGTGCCCTAGTTGTTACTCTTATTACTGCACTTCTAGAGAGAGCTTCAGCTACCTTGATAGCTTTACCTTCTATGTGGTGAAAACCCTTTATATTAAACTCTAATAATCTCTCAATCCATCTTGCTTGACAAGAGGTCAAATCATTTTCATAATACAAATCACGTAAGGGGCGATGGTCACTTTGCAACTCAATCGACTGACCTAATAAAAAGAGTCGATGCCTCTCTAGGACCGAAAGAATAGCCAAAGCCTCTCGATCGAATGTACTATAATTATTTTCCGCCCCTTTTAACGCCCGGGGAGCAAAACGAATGGGTCTCTCTCTGCCTTTATCATATCGTTGAGAAACTATGCCACCAATACATACGCTACTCGCATCTGTTGTCACTAAAAACGGGCGATCAAATCTAGGATATGCGGGTAATTCACTGCTAGTCAAGGCAGCTTTCAAATGGTCAAAGGCGCTTTCTTCTTCCTCTCCCCAATTTATTACTTTTTGTTTCTTTAAAGCACCAAAGGGTCTCGCTATCTCTCCAAAACATCTTATGAATTTACGGTAATACCCAGCGAGCCTAAGGAACTCAGCTACTTCCTTAGAGTTACGTGGCCTGGGGATATCTGTAATAGCTGCTACTTTACTGGGGAAGGGTTGGATACCTTCTGGGGTTATTATGTGACCTGAAAATTCGACCTGTTTAACGAAAAATTTGCTCTTTGACAAATCTATTTTCATACCATTACGTCGCAATGCTTCTAAAACTTTACGAATATTATTATTATATTTTTCGGCCGTTTTCCCTGTAATTATAATACCATCTAAATAAACAAGAACATTATGGGCAATTAAGGGCGACAAAACCACCATCATCACTCTAGAAAAATGACTTGGAGCATTTTTAACACCGAAAGGAAGAAAATTAAACTGAAATAATTGATCGTTAGCTATAAATGCCGTTTTACTTTTACTGTCTTCCTAAATGGGTATTTGATAGTATCCTGATTTTAAATCAACAGTTATCTAATATTTTCTATCCCGTACTTTCACAAGTAATTCTTCGATTGAGGGCAATGGGAATGCATTATCCTTATTGACTGCATTCAACTTCCTATAATCAACACACAATCTTACCGAGACATCCTTTTTCCTAACAGGTACAATTGGAGAAGCCCAGGGACATTTGCTCTACTCGATTATCCCTTGTTCCCTTAATCTATTAATATCCCTTTCTATCTCTCCCTCCGGCGTCAATGACCTCAGATGTCAGGATGCCTGAAAATTTTAAATCAATCAATCAATCTATCTCTCCCTGGAAATGAATGGGTACCTTATAAGGCCTTGATCTGACCTGCTCTGCCTGCCCAGTTTCAATGCAAAAGGGAAATCGATCAATACTCCCGGATGGCTCATCCCCAATTGCAATTACATCGGAATAATTATTGACAATGTCACGAACTACACGCTGATATTCTGAGGGACATAATTTTCGAACTTGCATAATCAAATTCTGAGTGCGTTTGTCTGTGCGGGCTGGAGTTGTGGCTCCCAACATCATATTATAAGCAATTTCACATAACTCTAATTCACAGACAGAATCACTTCCTAAAACAACTCTTTTATTTGGCAAATTAACTATCGTTATATCAGCTCTGTTTTCTTTAATTTCTGTCAAGCCCTCTAATATCATATGGGCCCAATTGTCATGGGGTTTAACATCTACCTTGGTTCCTTCTGCAAGAGGGCGACAAGGGGTCACAGATATTCTCGTAAGGGTCTGGGGGGACAACACTTCTCCTTTCTCAGGTACAGCTGTTACGCTACTTAAATGTTTCTCCGAGCTAACACACACACTTCCTGTCTCATGACTTTCTATCGGAAAAATGTACCGTCCTGCTTTCACTGTTATTGTATCTTTTCCCAAAAAATGCGATTTTGATTATTAGATATAAAGTCTATTCCTAAGATGGCCTCGATTCCTGGAATTCCTAAGGTGGGCAAGACAAAAAAATCATGTATAAACTTCACAGACCCCACCTTAAACTGGACGATTGGTGTATGGTTCATGTGTAGTTTATTTCCTCCTGGCGTGTCAAGAACAATGGATGCTGCTGGCTGTAATGGATTTGAGGAGAATTTTTTTTTTAATCAATGAAACACTGGCTCCCGTGTCAATCAGCGCTCGGATGGATTTATCTTGCAGGTCGATCCTAACTGCTAACATTCCCAGCCAGCCATTACGAGATACGGGACATGGGCCGATGACCTCAGCTGCCATGCCACTGCTCCCTGGTCCTCTCCCTAGTGCTGCGGGGGTGAGGTCGGGGGTACCGATGGAGGTCCCAGTGCCTTGCTCTGTCACGTCTGTCGTCGCTTCCTTGGCTACTGCTTGTGATGTCATGCGGGAGGGCATCGAACTCCCTCGTCTCCCCTTCCTGTGTTCCCTTTTCCTCGGACTTTTGGCGGGGGGAGGTGTGTGTGTGCGCTCCAGCCCGCCCGCCCTGGGCGTTTTTTGCTGGGCACTCTCGAGATAAATGACCGTAGGCCTGACAAGTGTAACAGCGGGGGGATCCTTGGGTGGGGCACTCCACTCGTCGATGCCCCTCTCCCCCACCGTGCCAATATCTGAAGACTCTGCTAATCTGCTGATTGCATTCCCCCTTACCCCTCGTCGGGGGTCGAGTTCTTCTCATGGCTGCCAAATTCTCGGAATCGGCCCCGTTATTCCCAGTCCTTTTTTCTTCTGGCAAACTGTCTAAAATGTTTTGTATTGTACTCACTACCTCTACTAATAGGCTATTGTCATCGAACAAATAACCACATAAATACGGGTTTACTAATCTGCGAATATGTTTACGGTTAATTGCATTTTTATCACCTTCTGTGAGATTGGCACTCCAGGTAGCAAACGAATCGCAATCCCGAAAAATGTGAGTTGCAAAACTAAAAACGGATTCACCTTCCCGTATTTTGGGTTTGTAATTGTCTTTTAGGTCTCCCTTTCTCGCATCAGGCAAGGCATACTTTTCAATTAAACGTCGTTTTATTTCAGTATAACTTCTTAAACTTTCTTGTGGCTAACACATTACCTCCATTGCCGGAGCATCTTTCAGCAATCAAATTATTTGAATAGCTTTTTCTTTTTCCGACCACCCATATGTGGCTACTTCAAAGTCTCTCAAAAACACTTCAATTGGTTGAAACCCTTCTTTAGGCCGTTGATCATTGAAAGGCCTAACACTTGCCTACAGTTCTGACAACTTTCGAACTACAATTTGCGTATCTTCACTCGGCTGTGCATGTGTACTTTCACTTGTGTTCGTTTGAACTTCGTCCATGTACGTCGGATATGCTGTGCTTGCACGCCGCTCCTGTTCTCTTTCTACCAACAGTCTGTTTATTAATTGTTGTAAATTATCTAACTTATTTTCCAATTCTTGCGTTCTAATTTCCTGTCTATATGCTTCATCGGGAACGCTATATCCCACTGCTATTTCGTACTCATCTCCTGCCGCAGCAGCATCTGCTATGTTAGTCCTTGTGTATTTTGGCATCTTGAACTTTTATTTCACCGGCTCAAAGAACAGCTTCACTCACAGCATACACAACAGACGTATTTCTTTACACCTGACACCAATATGACCCGTGCAGACAGATAATGAGACGTCGGCATATGGGTTTTCTTCATTTATTACAAAAGGTTCGTTCATAAGTTCACAATACACAACTGCCCTCTCAGATGAGGGAATTATCAACTCGAGTGCTCGCCGGCAACTAACTACTCCCTTCATTCCCAAAATACAAGGTTTGCAATACATGCTGACGTTTAGGTTTTTGTGGAATACTCATGAATATTGAGTTAATGTACCTTGATATAAAATACATACATATATACATGAATTAGGACATATATATAGATACACACACACCGCCACACACACACACCGACACACACACACATACACACACATACACACACACACACATATATATATATATATATATACATATATATAAATATATACTTAATCGGGGAGAGAGGTGGGTGTGAGTGTGTGCATATTTAAATATCTAGCCCTGATTTGTGACGGGTCGCGTTCACTAGACACTAAGTAATCTATTAAATCATTTGTTGTAGCAAGAAGTCGTGACCCTTCGCGCCAAAAATATAAGGCACCTCTAAACACTTTTATCTAAACAGTCTCTCTCTCTCTCTCTCTCTCTCTCTCTCTCTCTCTCTCTCTCTCTCGACTTAAAAGAACCAGATATCCTTCTCAGGAGTAGCGTATAATTTTTTTTTCTCGATTCATACGAATAGGACTAATTTACGGTGCTACTTTTCTTAGAATAATAGGAGTGTAATTTTTACTTTGATCATAGCTTCTTACTTTCCTTGAAGGTCTGA
>NC_090742.1:120368450-120380950 GCF_036898095.1 Palaemon carinicauda | reverse complement strand
TATATATATATATATATATATATATATATATATATATATATATTTACATATATATATATATATATATATATATATATATATATTTACATATATATATATATATATATATATATATATATATATATATATATATATATATATACTTATATAAACACCAAAGTACATTATCCAATTGCTAGATATTATGGCAAGACATTATTATTATTATTATTATTATTATTATTATTATTATTATTATTATTATTATTATTATTATTATTATCATTATCACTATCACTAGGTAAGCTACAGTTTTAGTTGGAAATGCCAGAGGCTATAAGACAAAGGCTTCAACAGAGAAAATAGACCGGTGAAGAAAGGAAATAAAGAAATAAATAAACTTCAAGAAAGAATTGAACAAAGAAAATACAGCATTTTACAATAAGTAACAATATTAAAATAAAATTTTCACATATAAACTACGGAAACAAGGAGAAAACAAGAGAAAAAGGCATAAAATAGAATAGCATGCCCGATTCTACCGTCAAGCAAGTAAACTCTACCTAAAGACAGTGAAAGACCATGGTACAAAGGCTATGTCCCTACCCAAGACTAGAGAACTAAGGTTTGGTTTTGGTGTCCTTCTCCTTGAAGAGCTGCGTACCACAGCTAAAGAGTCTCTTCTACGCTTACCTAGAGGAAAGTAGCCACCGAACAATTACAGAACATTAGTTTACCCAGTAAGAATTGTTTGACAATCTCGACGTGGTTAGATGTATGAGGAAAGAGAAGAATGTGGAAGGAATAGGCCGTAATCAGAGTGCGGATCAAATGTAGCACTGCCTGGTCAGCAAAAGAACTCAATAACTCTCTAGCGGTAGTACCTCAACGGGTGGATGGTGCCTTGGCCAACATACTACCCACATATTCCCGGTTATGATTCGAGATTACTAATATAGCTAAAAACTTTAGTATATAGGGTAAATGCCTTTAAACATAGAATGCTATCGGTTCCAGAAAGGAAATTGCAATTTACATATCTTAACAAAATCTGTATGAAAAACCAAATGGGGAAAATAAATTCCCATAGTGAAATTCTTCCTGAATATTCAAGGACAACTTGACGCAAACAATGGATTTTTTTACACTTTAGAAAAATAACGTTGAACCTTCTATCGGAGTTATACCGGGAAATACAAATTTTATTCGATTTTATTCTAGGAGTTTTATTCCAGCCCTAACCAAGTTGTGAAAAGATCTTCCCAATCAGGTAGTTGAATTGGTAAAACTTCTAAAGTTCAGACATACGGAAAATATTTTTATGTTGTTCAGGCCGACATAAAGTTGTTACTGTGCTTAAAATATTTTATTGTTTAAATGTTGTTACTATTTTCAGAATACTTTATTTTATTGTTTTACTAGCTTTCATGTAGTTTAGATATTTCCTTATTTCCTTTCCTCACTGGGCTGGTTTTCCCTGTTGGAGCCATTGGGGTTATAACATCCTACTTTTCCAACAAGGGTTGTGTCTTACCTAGTAATAATAATAATAATAATTATAATAATAATAATAATAATAATATTAATACATTAAGCTATAGATTCAGATATCTATGATTCTATACCTGCTTACTTCGATGTTCGCATTTAACTTATATTTCATATACAGATTGTTGATCAAATATGTGATGTTAAAATGATCGAATTATGTCTTTCTTGTGAAACATACTGAGATGACGTGGAAGTAAAAACGAAAACCATAAGATACAAGTGTTACTTTTTAAAAACGATGATAATCATGATGATATCGTTTTAAATTCATGAAAATTTTGAATATGTGTATCGCACTGAATTATCTTGAGCCTATTTGAGACATTACTAATATATTTACAACATAAAATTTTTGAAGTGTAATTTATAACTGATATTTTATAATTTATGTCATTTATATGGTAGAATGTGTATTATTTTGAGTGTCTTTTGACCCTATTTTCGTTATATATAATCAGCCAAATTTAATAAATATTTTCATATACACAACTTACTCGTTTTCAAGATGCACATCACATGTGCATTATATAGTTATAATGTTAGATAAAAATAGAGGGAAACAAGATCGTGTTCTTTCCTCTAAAACTGAAGTCTTTATCTATATTCATAAAAAGTTTGATTGCACATCCAAAGTGGTGTCTCTATTGTCCTTTTGTGTCAGTGTAATGAATTTCTAATTGAATCAGACGTATATCTTTTCATTTAAACTAGCAATATACTGAATACTTTGACCTGCGAAGCAAATAATATAACTAAATGAATATAATATGAAGATTATACTATGCTATATATATATATATATATATATATATATATATATATATATATATGTATATATATATATATATATATATATATATATATATATATATATAAATATATATATAAATATATATATATATATATATATACATATAATATATATATATATATATATATATATATATATATATATATATATATATAGGTAGTAGCTAGGCCAGGGCACCAACTACCTGTTGAAATACTACTGCTAGAGTTATGGGGTCCTTTGACTGGCAAGGCAGTACTACATTGGATACCTCTCTCTGGTTACGGCTCATTTTGTCTTTGCCTATATATACAACGAATAGTCTGACCTATTCTTTCCATTTTTTTTCTGCCCTCATACAACTGACAGCACTGAAATGACCAAATCATTCTTCTTCGCTCAAAGTGTTCATCACATCATTGTTATTGTTCAGTGGCTACTTTCCTCTTGGTAAGGGTAGAAGAGATTATTTTCTAGGAAAAGGACAATCGAAAATCAAACCATTGTTCTCTGGTCTTCGGTAATGCCATAGCCTCTGTACCACGGCCTTCCAATGTCTTAGATTAGAGTTCTCTTGCTTAACGGTAAACTTTGGCATGCTGTTCTATTGTATTTCTCTTCTTTCTTTTTTTTGAAGTTTATATAGTTTATGTATGAAAGATCTAATTCAATGTTGTTACTTTTCTTAAAATATTATATTTTGATTGTTTATTACTTCTCTTTCAGTTTATTTCCTTATTATCTTTCCTCACAGGGATATTTTTTCCCTGTTAGAGCCCTTGGGCTTATAGCATCTTGCTTTTCCAACTTGGGTTACAGCTGGAAGCTTAGTTTGTAATAATAATAATAATAATAATAATAATAATAATAGTTCTACTACTACTACTATTACTGCTACTACTACTACTACTACTACTACTACTACTAATAATAATAATAATAATAATAATAATGATATATCAGACACTTGAATTTTATAGTACAGGAGATATCAGAATATTTTTCTAATATGGAATTGGCGTACATTATAGTAGTATATAATAGCACATCTGACGTCTCCAAAATTATTACTAATATATCAAGTGCGAAGTAAAAACGATTTCCCAATTACTGCATTCATCTCTATCCTGATCATCACATCTTGTGAGTAGGGAGTTAGAGGCCTGCTCACTTCCAGATGTTTTTCAATAGCCTACAAAATCATCAGAGCTCACGAACTAGTATTAACCTAAGCTATTTATCTATAACATATTGCGTAGAGCGTAATGACGCTAAGACATATTGCGTAAAGCGTAATGACATAGGCTATATTGTGACATGCTTAATAACTTATCCCTTTCCTCTGGCGCTAAAAAGCCAAATATATACTCTCCCGAATATTTAATTTCTACAATGGTCCTATATTTTATGCAAGAAAAAATAACAAACGTGTCAGTTATTTAATGGATTCTTAAAATATAAACCTACAGTCCAGAATTGATGTTATTTTCATTTTTCTTTTTCTAATTATATATCCTTATTAGAATAAGCATATATATATATATATATATATATATATGTATATAATATATATATATATATATATATATATATATATACTATATATATATATATATATATATATAAACACCAAAGTACATTATCCAATTGCTAGATATTATTATTATTATTATTATTATTATTATTATTATTATTATTATTATCACTAGGTAAGCTACAGTTTTAGTTGGAAATGCCGGATGCTATAAGACAAAGGCTCCAACAGAGAAAATAGCTCGGTGAAGAAAGGAAATAAAGAAATAAATAAACTTCAAGAAAGAATTGAACAAATAAAATACAGTATTCTACAAAAAGTAACAATTTAAAATAAATTTTTCACATATAAACTATAAAACTTTAAAAAAAGGAGAAAACAAAAGGAAGAGGCATATAATAGAATAGCATGCCCGAGTGTACCCTCAAGCAAGTAAACTCTACCCAAAGACAGTGAAAGACTATGGTACAAAGGTTATGTCCCTACCCAAGACTAGAGAACTAAGGTTTGATTTTGGAGTGTCCTTCTCTTTGAAGAGCTGCCTACCACAGCTAAAGAGTCTCTTCTACACTTACCTAGAGGAAAGTAGCCACCGAACAATTACAAAGCATTAGTTTACCCGTAAGAATTGTTTGGCAATCTCAACGTGGTCAGATGTATGAGGAAAGAGAAGAGCGTGGAAGGAATAGGCCAGAATTTTCGACGTATTTGTAGGTAAGGAAAAATGAGCCGTAATCAGAGAGCGGGATCAAATGTAATACTGCCTGGTCAGCAAAAGAACCCAATAACTCTCTAGCGGTAGTACCTCAATGGGTGGATGGTGCCTTGGCCAACATACTACCCACATGTTCCCGGTTATGATTCGATATTACTAATATAACTAAAAACTTTAGTATATTGGGTAAATGCCTTTAAACATAAAATGCTATTGGTCCCAGAAAGGAAATTGCAATTTACATATCTTAACAAAATCTGTATGAAAAACCAAATGGGGAAAAATAAATTTCCATAGTGAAATTCTTCCTGAATATTCAAGGACAACTTGACGAAAACAATGGCTTTTTTTTTACACTTCGAAAAAATAACGTTGAATCTTCTATCGGAGTTATCCTTATTTCCTTTCCTCACTGGGCTGGTTTTCCCTGTTGGAGCCATTGGGCTTATAACATCCTACTTTTCCAACAAGGGTTGTGTGTTAGCTAATAATAATAATAATAATAATAATAATAATAATAATAATAATAATAATAATAATAATAATAATACACTAGGCTATAGCTTTAGATATCTATGATTCTATACCTGCTTACTTCGATGTTCGCATTTAACTTATATTTCATGTACCGATTGTTGATCAAATATGTGATGTTAAAATGATCGAATTATGTCTTTCTTGTGAAACATTCTGAGATGACGTTAAAGTAAAAACGAAAACCATAAGATACAAGTGTTACTTTTTTAAAAAGATGATAATCATGATGATATCGTTTTAAATTCATGAAAATTTTGAATATGTGTATCGCAGTGAATTATCTTGAGCCTATTTGAGAAATTACTAATATATTTACAACATAATATTTGTGAAGTTTAATATATTACTGATACTTTATAATTTACGTCATTTATATGATAGAATGTGTATTATTTTGAGTGTCTTTTGACCATATTTTCGTGATATATAATCAGCCAAATTTAATCAATATTTTCATATACACAACGGACTCGTTTTCAAGATGGACATCACATGTGAATTATATAGTTCAAAAGTTAGATAAAAATATAGGGAAACAAGATCGTGTTCTTTCCTCTAAAACTGAAGTCTTTATCTATATTCATAAAAAGTTTGATTGTGCATCCAAAGTGGTGTCTCTATTGTCCTTTTGTCTCAGTGTAAAGAATTTCTAATTGCCTCAGACGTATATCTTTTCATTTAAACTAGTAATATACTGAATAATTTGACCTGGGAAGCATATTATGTAACTAAATGAATATAATATGAAGATTATACTATGCTACTATATATATATATATATATATATATGTGTGTGTGTGTGTGTGTGTGTATATATACATACATACATATACCAAAGGCACTTCCCCCAATTTTGGGGCGTAGCCGACATCAACAAATGAAACAAAACAAAAAAGGGGACCCCTACTCTCTACGTTCCTCCAGCCTAACCAGGGACTCAACCGAGTTCAGCTGGTACTGCTAGGGTGCCACAGCCCAACCTCCCACATTATCCACCACAGATGATGCTTCATAATGCTGAATCCCCTACTGCTGCTACCTCCGCGGTCATCTAAGGCACCGGAGGAAGCAGCAGGGCCTACCGGAACTGCGTCACAATCGCTCGCCATTCATTCCTATTTCTAGCACGCTCTCTTGCCTCTCTCACATCTATCCTCCTATCACCCAGAGCTTTCTTCACACCATCCATCCACCCAAACCTTGGCCTTCCTCTTGTACTTCTCCCATCAACTCTTGCATTCATCACCTTCTTTAGCAGACAGCCATTTTCCATTCTCTCAACATGGCCAAACCACCTCAACACATTCATATCCACTCTAGCTGCTAACTCATTTTTTACACCCGTTCTCACCCTCACCACTTCGTTCCTAACCCTATCTGCTCGAGGTACACCAGCCATACTCCTTAGACACTTCATCTCAAACACATTAAATTTCTGTCTCTCCATCACTTTCATTCCCCACAACTCCGATCCATATATCACAGTTGGTACAATCACTTTCTCATATAAAACTCTCTTTACATTCATGCCCAACCCTCTATTTTTTACTACTCCCTTAACTGCCCCCAGCACTTTGCAACCTTCATTCACTCTCTGACGTACATCTGCTTCCACTCCACCATTTGCTGCAACAACAGACCCCAAGTACTTAAACTGATCCACCTCCTCAATTAACTCTCCATTCAACATGACATTCAACCTTGCACCACCTTCCCTTCTCGTACATCTCATAACCTTACTCTTACCCACATTAACTCTCAACTTCCTTCTCTCACACACCCTTCCAAATTCTGTCACTAGTCGGTCAAGCTTCTCTTCTGTGTCTGCTACCAGTACAGTATCATCCGCAAACAACAACTGATTTACCTCCCATTCATGGTCATTCTCGCCTACCAGTTTTAATCCTCGTCCAAGCACTCGAGCATTCACCTCTCTCACCGTTCCATCAACATACAAGTTAAACAACCACGGCGACATCACACATCCCTGTCTCAGCCCCACTCTCACCGGAAACCAATCACTCACTTCATTTTCTATTCTAACACATGCTTTACTATATTTGTAGAAACTTTTCAATACTTGCAACAACTTTCCACCAACTCCATATAACCTCATCACATTCCACATTGCTTCCCTATCAACTCTATCATATGCTTTCTCCAGATCCATAAACGCAACATACACCTCCTTACCTTTTGCTAAATATTTCTCGCATATCTGCCTAACTGTAAAAATCTGATTCATACAACCCCTACCTCTTCTAAAACTACCCTGTACTTGCAAGATTGCATTCTCTGTTTTATCCTTAATCTCATTAATCATTACTCTACCATACTCTTTTCTAACTACACTCAACAAACTAATACCTCTTGAATTACAACACTCATGCACATCTCCCTTACCCTTATATAGTGGTACAATACATGCAAAAACCCAATCTACTGGTACCACTGACAACACAAAACACATATTAACCAATCTCACCAACCATTCAAGTACAGTCACACCTCCTTCCTTCAACATCTCAGCTTTCACACCATCCATACCAGATGCTTTTCCTACTCTCGTTTCATCTAGTGCTCTCCTCACTTCCTCTATTGTAATCTCTCTCTCAATCTCATCTCCCATCACTGGCACCTCAACACCTGGAACAGCAATTATATCTGCCTCCCTATTATCCTCAACATTCAGCAAACTTTCAAAATATTCGGCCCACCTTTTCCTTGCCTCCTCTCCTTTTAACAACCTTCCATTTCCATCTTTCACTGTCTCTTCAATTCTTGCGCCAGCCTTCCTTACTCTCTTCACTTCTTTCCAAAACTTCTTCTTATTCTCTTCATATGACTGACCCAATCCCTGACCCCACCTCAGGTCAGCTGCCCTCTTTGCCTCACGTACCTTGCGCTTTACTTCCACATTTTTCTCTCTATATTTTTCATACTTCTCTATACTATTACTCTGCAGCCATTCTTCAAAAGCCCTCTTTTTCTCTTCCACTTTTACCTTCACTCCTTCATTCCACCATTCACTCCCCTTCCTCATGCTGCCTCCAATAACCTTCTTGCCACATACATCACTTGCAATCCCAACAAAATTTTCTTTTACTAACTTCCACTCCTCCTCTAAATTACCAGTTTCTATTACTCTCACCTCGTCATATGCCATTTTCAACCTTTCCTGATATTTACTTTTTACCCCCGGTTTTATTAGCTCTTCAACCCTCACTAGCTCCCTTTTACATCCACCTACTCTATTCCCCCACTCTTTTGCTACAACTAATTTTCCTTCCACCAAAAAATGATCAGACATACCGTTAGCCATACCCCTAAACACGTGCACGTCTTTCAATCTTCCAAACATTCTTTTAGTTATCAACACATAATCCATTAATGCCCTTTCTACTACTCTTCCATTTGCCACTCTTACCCATGTATATTTATTTTAATCTTTCTTTTTAAAAAAGCTAGCACGTATTACCATCTCTTGTTCAACACACATATCTACCAGTCTCTCACCAGTCTCTTTTTTACCTGGTATGCCATACTTTCCAATGACACCTTCTACCTCTCCAGCGCCCACTCTAGCATTTAAGTCACCCATGACAACTACATAATTCCTCCTACCCAGTCCTTCTACAAACCTAGTTAATTCATTCCAGAACTCATTCAGCTCTTCTTCACTTTTCTCACTACCTGGCCCATACGCACTGACAAACGCCCAACATTCCCTACCCAACCTAACCCTTACCCACGTTAACCTTGATGATATCTATATATATATATATATATATATATATATATAGATAGATAGATAGATAGATAGATAGATAGATATATAGATATATGTATATATATACATATATATATATATATATATATATATATATATATATATATATATATATAAAATGTTAATTATTATATTTATATGAAAAATAAAGGAATCAGTTTTTTCTTTACTTTGCTTAACGTATATAGTATGAATATAGTATAAAGACTATTTAGAAATATCTTCAAAATATTAAAGAAGAATTTGTTTATGATATTGTGATAGGTGATTCCTTGCCTTCACTTTTAAATATCTGTTTTCTATCTACAAGATTTAGTAATATCATCTGGAGATTACTTAATGTTTTTTTTTTTCTAAGTACTAATATTTTCATGTCATATTCTGTAGAGCAAATTTAACCTTTTCTTCCGTAGATGTGCTTACTGATTATATTCCAGAATATATTCTATGTAATGTTATTGAATGCCCTCTGCCCCAGCTTAAACCTCAGCTCTAACTGAGTTTCCATTGCAAAACGTATTCATGGAATATGTTTTGCTGCCCCGAAGTCCCACTAACATTGAAACAAGAAATGGCCGGATTTGTGTGTCCGAATAGATGTTATCAACGTGTAAGATTAGATTCGAGCTTACAGGGACAAAGGTGAGATAGGCAAACGCATTGCAACACTGATCTTAATTATTACCATTGCAGATATTGGACTTAAAGTAGCTCATCCAATAACAACCTAAATTCTTATTACTCTTTACTGTTTTAACATAAAACACCACGCAATACATAAAAACGTTTTCATCATTGTGTCACGGTAATAAATACATGATTGAAAGCATAACACTCTGTAATACGCACACTTACACATATGAACAGATTTGTGTGTACACATTAGATAATTTTACTAGCTTTGTACACACAAAAACAAACACAAACACACACACACACACAAACACACCCACATATATATATATATATATATATATATACATATATATATATATATATATACATATATATATATATATATATATATGTATATATTTATATATATATATACATATATATATATATATATATATGTAAATATATATTTACATATATATATATATATATATATATATACCTGCGTATATACATGCCTACTTATTCACATAGTTATATATATATATATATATATATATATAAATATATATATATATGTATATATAAGTATATACATATATATATATATATACTTATATATAAATATATATATATATTATATATATATATATATATATATATATAAACACCAAAGTACATTATCCAATTGCTAGATATTATGGCAAGACATTATTATTATTATTATTATTATTATTATTATTATTATTATTGTTGTTGTTGTTGTTGTTGTTGTTGTTGTTGTTCTTATTATTATTATTATTATTATTATTATTATTATTATTATTATTATTATCATGTAAGCTACTGTTTTAGTTGGAAATGTCGGATGCTATAAGACAAGGGCTCCAGCAGAGAAAATAACCAAGTGAGGAAAGGAAATAAAGAAATAAATAAACTTCAAGAAAGAATTGAACAAAGAAAAAACAGTATTCTACAAAAAGTAACAATTTAAAATAATTTTTTCACATATAAACTATAAAACTTTAAAAAAAGGAGAAAACAAAAGGAAGAGGCATATAATAGAATAGCATGCCCGAGTGTACCCTCAAGCAAGTAAACTCTACCCAAAGACAGTGAAAGACTATGGTACAAAGTCTATGTCCCTACCCAAGACTAGAGAACTGAGGTTTGATTTTGGAGTGTCCTTCTCCTTGAAGAGCTGCCTACCACAGCTAAAGAGTCTCTTCTACACTTACCTAGAGGAAAGTAGCCCCCGAACAAATACAAAGCATTAGTTTACCCGTAAGAATTGTTTGGCAATCTCAACGTGGTCAGATGTATGAGGAAAGAGAAGAGCGTGGAAGGAATAGGCCAGAATTTTCGACGTATTTGTAGGTAAGGAAAAATGAGCCGTAATCAGAGAGCGGGATCAAATGTAGTACTGCCTGGTCAGCAAAAGAACTCAATAACTCTCTAGCGGTAGTACCTCAACGGGTGGATGGTGCCTTGGCCAACATACTACCCACATGTTCCTGGTTATGATTCGAGATTACTAATATAACTAAAAACTTTAGTATATTGGGTAAATGCCTTTAAACATAAAATGCTATTGGTCCCAGAAAGGAAATTGCAATTTACATATCTTAACAAAATCTGTATGAAAAACCCAATGAGGAAAAATAAATTCCCATAGTGAAATTCTTCCTGAATATTCAAGGACAACTTGACGCAAACAATGGCATTTTTTTTACACTTCGAAAAAATAACGTTGAACCTTCTATCGGAGTTATACCGGGAAATACAAATTTTATTCGATTTTATTCTAGAAGTTTTATTCCAGCCATATCAAAGTTGTGGAAAGATCTTCCCAATCAGGTAGTTGAATTGGTAAAACTTCTAAAGTTCAGACATACAGCAAATGTTTTTATGTTGTTCAGGCCGACATAATGTTGTTACTGTTCTTAAAATATTTTATTGTTTGAATGTTGTTACTGTTTTCAGAATACTTTATTTTATAGATTTACTAGCTTTCATGTAGTTTAGCTATTTCCTTATTTCCTTTCCTCACCGGGCTGGTTTTCCCTGTTGGAGCCTTTGGGCTTATAGCATCCTACTTTCCCAACAAGGATTGTGTCTTAGCTAATAATAATAATAATAATAATAATAATAATAATAATAATAAAAATAATAATAATAATACACTAGGCTATAGCTTTAGATATCTATGATTCTATACCTGCTTACTTCGATGTTCGCATTTAACTTATATTTCATGTACCGATTGTTGATCAAATATGTGATGTTAAAATGATCGAATTATGTCTTTCTTGTGAAACATACTAAGATGACGTGAAAGAAAAAACAAAGACCACAAGATAAACGTGTTACTTTTTAAAAACGATGATAATCATGATGATATCGTTTTAAATTCATGAAAATTTTGAATTGGGGATCGCACTGAATTACCTTGAGCGTATTTGAGAAATTACTAATATATTTACAACATAAAATTTGTGAAGTGTAATATATAATTGATACTTTATAATTTACGTCATTTATATGATAGAATGTGTATTATTTTGAGTGTCTTTTGACCAAATTTTCGTGATATATAATCCGCTAAATTTAATAAATATTTTCATATACACAACTGACTCGTTTTCAAGATGCATATGACATGTGCATTACAGAGTTGTAAAGTTAAAAAAAAATATAGGGAAACAAGATCGTGATCTTTTCCCCTTGAATGCTCCTCAAAAACTGAAGTCTTTATCTATATTCATAAAAAGTTTGATTGTACATCCAAAGTGGTGTCTCTATTGTCCTTTTGTCTCAGTGTAATGAATTTTTAATTGCATCAGACGTATATCTTTGAACTAGTAATATACTGAATAATTTGACCTGCGAAGCAAATAATATAACTAAATGAATATAATATGAAGATTATTCCATGCTAATATATATATATATATATATATATATATACATATATATGTATATATATATA
>NC_090742.1:120350950-120358450 GCF_036898095.1 Palaemon carinicauda | reverse complement strand
CAAATGTTCAAGAGTCTCTTCAACTACATATTACTAGCGTACTAACTGCTTTTCGTGCACAACACTTTTCCAAGACAATTGTACTCCTTTGAGCGAATGAAGGGGCCAGTTTCGAACAGCTTCAAATTTAAATAAAATAGGAGTTTTGTCTGGACATGGAAAAACGTTCTGTTTGATCTCCAACTTATTTGTTCTTAACCTACGCCAAACAAAGATGTTAACGGCGATAAATATCATCACCGTAACGCTGATTGCTGCTAGTAACACGTAGAAACGAAGGTGTGCATAAGTTTGTGTCGGGTGGTCCATCTCGGTTAATTTCATCAACCGCTTAGCCACACTTGCATTGTATGGGAGAGGTAAAGATGGAATCGTAGTCAACCATGTAAAGTTCGCGAAGTAGGCCCGTTCTCTGATGATAGTCTTGATTCCACGGACCATGTAATTCGGGGACGTACCGATACAACCATCTGCTGCAACGAAGATTTGGGAATAGGACGTGGATCCGTCCGGGCATGATACATTGAAGCCGGCCTTGTCGTATCGTATCCACTAGCCGTTGTTCAGTCTGCAATTGAACTTATTATCGTCAAAGGGATAAAGCTTTTTCAGACAATTTTCATGTGTATAGGAGAGAGCACCGTCTAGCACTATTTACTCGCATGAATCCATTGAGGTTTTATGGAATTCAAAGGAGTCAGCTTTAATGACCGTATATGTTTCCTTGTCTAGGGAACTCAATATGTGTCCTGTCAAACTGGATATTACTGGATTTGAGTGATTCGTCATGAAAGTCGGAAATGGTGATATCCTGTAAGATTGCCAGGCATCGGAAGAATCAAAGGGAATTGTAATCATAATCCTGTGATTTTCAACGCTTACTGTAATTAGGCTGTAATAAAATTCTAACCTACGTGCGTCTAACAAAGGAATATAACCTAATTTCTCCCGGCCGTTCTCCACAATTAAAGTTAAGTCTCTTATTGGCAACAAATGCGGTGACAGTACACCTTTAGTCGCTAACGATATAGCTTCCACATAGTCTTTTGATTTCTCAATGAAATGTGCAATTCTATTATGTATATGATTTATCTTTTAATCATAATACATTAACATTGCCAACAAATCTTGTACTTCCATAATCTGACTGATATTACTAGAATGTTCGTTCACCAAACTCATAATTTGATTGATTGAAGCTAACTGATTCCTTAGTTCTGATAAAATCAATTCATTTTCATGAGTCAAAAACTCAATTTTCTTATTTTGATTACTAATCTTAAGACGATTGGAAATCCCTAAGCCTAAACTTGCAATAGAACCAAAGATGTTTAGTGCAGCAAAAATAAACGGGATACGTTTTTCAAGGTTATCGTGTCTTACTGTCCACATCAAAAGGTCACGAGCCAAATATTCTGCCTCGTAAGTCTTATTTTGCAAGTCGTCGGATAGCCTCTCTGCAACTTTTAGTGTCGATGCAAGCGAACTCTCTGTATTAAAAGGAAAGTGTCTTCTCTGCATTTCATTTAATGAAACAGCAAACCTTGAAATGGCGCTCTTTAAGCTAGTGACGTCATTCTCTGGGAGAAAAATTGCTTGCATGCGTACTTCAACAACTACGTTACTTGATGTAATAAAAACGTCTTCTTGTCTCTCTACTATAGTGCCATATTTAAAATCTATACTTTTAGTTTTAGAGCTCTTCCCACACGAGAAAAATGTCTGACCGAACAACATCACTCCTAACAATAAAAACTTCATCTTGGAAACCTGTAACAAGAAAAATATATGTAATTACTCCTGTATTAAGAAGAAAAAAAAATTAACATATAAACTTCATAGATAAAGAACAAAAAAAAATTCCCTCACTTCCTTCTCTCTTATTTTAATTTCTTATGTGAGCCGATGGTACAATTCTTTCATCAGTGGGCTGGGATACGTTTTGAACTCTAAATCTATTGGCCGTTAATGTTTCCAAAATGCTAAATGGACCTTCAAACTTAGGTGTTACTCTATAATTGAGTCCTTTACGTACATTTACCTGTATGTATACATTATCACCCACGGTATATGTTTTAGTTGGCTTCGCTATTTTATCATGATTCCTTTTAATTACGATTTGTGATTCTTCTAAATTCTTTCGAAGGATATCATAACGACTTTTGCTTGCATTTATACATTCTTTTAAAGGATTTGATAAATTAGTTGTAGGCGTTAATACATGGAAAGGCGTTCTAACTGGGGTACCATACAATGCCTCGTGCGGCGACATTTTAATTGATATATGATATGAGTGATTCAGAGTACTTAGTACCGCAGGTATTGCAATATCCCAGTTGGGGTCTGATCCCCCTAGTGTTAATCTTAATATGTTTAAAACCTTCCTATTCGCTCTTTCCACTAACCCATTCGACTCTGGGTGATAGATCCTGGTATTGATTTTCTTTATGCTAAGGAATTCACACAATGAGGTAAGAAAGTGATTATTAAATTCTCCACCCGAGTCTGAGATTATCATGTGTGGAATTCCATGTTTACATATGTAACACTCGTAAAACTTCCTAGCGCATTCAATCGCAGTTTTAGTTTTAAGCGTTATTAGTTCCGTATATCAAGTCAAAGCATCTCCAATTACTAAGAGGTGCTTATTTCCTCTGTCTGACTCATAAAATCCTGTTAATAAATCTAAATGTATCCTTTAAAAGGGTTGATTGGGCACGGGAAAAGCCCCTAGGCTGACAGGTGTTTTCGTGTGCCCTTTGTTTTCCTGACAAGTGCGACAATTAGCTATGTGTTTTTTTATATCTGTAAGCATCGTATGCCAATAAAACAATGATTTGGCTTTCTGTGACATTATGGAGAACCACGGGTGTCTATGCAATGGGTTTTCATGCAACCAATTTAGGACAGTGGATATAAGTGAGATTGGTACCACTACCTGGTTGTTAGTCACAGGTGGTGTATTGCGGGTTTTCCTCGTCACGGATCTACACAGAATATTGTCTTTGATTATATAATTCTGCTGCGTATACCTTATATATTCCTTTTCCTTACGATTGCCTTCCAAAGCATTTATAATTATTTCTAATTTCTGATCTTTTCTTTGCTCAGTCTGTAATAATTCAGCACTTCAGCCCAGATCTTCTTTTTCGGATATAGTTTTAACAAAAGGCATAGATGTTGATATATCTATTAATTCAGCTAAAGGCTACGTACAAGATGACACGGGGTTGCGTGATAGTGCATAAGCAATGATATTTGCTTTCCCTGATAAATACCCGATTCTCGCGCCAAAGTCTTGAATGATCAAATGCCACTGAGTTGGTTTGGGGCTGTGACTGAAGCCTTTAAAGAAGTCGGGTAGTGGTTTATGATCAGTAAGAACCTTAATGGGATAACCGTATATTAAGAACTTAAAATGCACTAGTGAATTAACAATAGCTAGCCCTTCCTTGTCTATTACTGCATACTTACTTTCGGAAGTTCTCAGTTTTCGAGAATAAAAAGCTATCGGGAAAAATTGTTTTTCATATTGCTGAAGCAATACCCCACCTACTCCTAAGTCTGAGGCGTCTGTTGCAATGAGGAATTCCTTACCGAATTTAGGAAATTTTAAGATAGGAGAGCTACACAGTTCATCTTTCAAGGTATTAAACGCCTGTTGATGCTGCTCAGACCATATGTAATCTATGCCCTTCTTCGTAAGATCAGTTAGGGGAGCGGCTATTATTGAATAATTGCGTATAAAACACCTGTAATATCCACTACACCCCAGAAATTGCTGTATTCCCTTGACATTAGTAGGTATCGGAAAGTTACGGATAGCTGACACCTTATCGTGGACTACTTTAAGACCTTGGCTAGACACCGTAAAACCCAAATAGACCAATTCTGTTTTGAAAAATTCACACTTACTAATTTTTACCCTTAAGTTATGTTGTCTTAGTCTCTGTAGTACTAGTTCTAGTTTACGTAGATGTTCTTTTAAGGTATTGGAAAAGATTACAAAGTCGTCCATATAGGCATGCAATATATCCCCTAGAAGGTCTCCAAACACTATGTTAATCATTCTTGTAAATGTTATGGGAGCATAACGTAAACCAAAGGGCATACGTAAAAATTCATAATGTCCCCTGGCTGTGCTGAAGGCTGTGTATGGGATACTATTTTCTTCTAATGATATCTGGTGAAAGCCTTTAAGTAAGTCCAAACTGGTAAAATATTTATTCTCACCTAACAAAGATAAAATATCATCAGTACATGGCACTGGGAATCAATCAGGGATCGTTTCATCATTCAAGTGACGGAAATCTACGCAGATACGCCATGTTCGATCTTTTTTCGGTACAACTATTAATGGAAAATTATAAGGGCTGTTCGATTTCCTAATGACTCCTTCTTCTAGCATTTTACCTACTTCATCATTTATCTCATTCTGGAATTTCATAGGGAGTCTGTACGAGGGTACATAGATAATTCTCTGCTTGTCCTTTAACCTTATTTGATGTTCCATGACATCTGTCTTTCCTAAGGATCCATCCGTAGTGGAAAAACATCATGATATTCAGTTAAAAGTCCAACAAATTTCTGCCAAATTTCTTCTTCTTGAATGTCTTTATTAATTTTATTTTTAATAGATTGCAAAAGGGATTCATCCGCAACTGATTGAGCGTGATTGATTTCTGTAATGGTAAGAATACGATATTTATAAACTTCTACATCCAAGATATGTTGATTTTTGTGAATTACTAAAGTGGTATTTAAATGATTACAGACTTCAATATTTCATTGTTGATGTGAGCCTACTGTATAAATAGCTTGTGTGACAGACAATCCGTTAGTTTTCAAAGTGTCGGAAAGGATTGATATTTCAGATCCCGGAAACGTTTTCTTTATTTGCACTATTAAATTTGAAGGTAGTTCGGCTCAATAGATTGCGTGCAAGATGATATTACGGGTGAACGAAAATTCTGTGGGGTCGCATATATTATTTCTTTATTAGTGAGACAAGTTATTGGTTCTTCAATTACGTCACTGTTTCTTTTGTCATCTCCTTTTTATCCAAAACTGATTTTAAGGTATTAGAAGACTTATAGAATTTTCCTTTGATATACACGCCCTGCTTGGCAGGGCCTAATATAATGTTTTGATTACCCATAGACGGATATCCTATAATCACAGCTGGATACATATCAATGTTTTGTATAACAACAAATGTATCGGCAAACGTGCGCTTACTGACCTTGAACTGAACATGAGTTACGCTTATTACATTTAATTCATTATTTCCTATACCCGAGAGCCTTACTCCGGACTTCTCTACAGGGAAGTTCGAAAACAACAAATGATGTGTCCTCAAATCCATGATATTACGTGGACTACCAGAGTCAAAAAATAATGTAATGGATCGGTGTTCTAAATTTACAGCATATAGTATTGGTCGTAACTCATTTTGACTTATTATTGTGTGAATTTGTTGCAAATCTACGGGAGCATGCACTAATTTATTAGATTCGGTTGAGTGTTTCGTTGGAAAATCTATTGCTTCACAATGATCTGATAAAACATTAAATTGATTATTTAACACTACTGATGTTGATTTAAATGACCCAACATCACTCTCTTCCCCACTGGAGTTAATTATGTGGTATTTGCTTTGCTCTGCACATTCTGAAAATTAGTCTGACCTTTCGAGTTCTGTGTAGACGACCCAGGATCAGAGTTATTCGAAGAACTGTTTGTTTGTTTCTGAACTTCATTAACGTTTGGCTGGTTCTTCTTATTGAACTAAGGATTTTTCTTTTTATTTCCATATGGAACTGACTGTGGAATTGACTGTGGATTTGTCTGTGTATTTCTAGGATTCTGTTGTGTCTTACGCGAGTAGCACTGACTATATGAATGAGTAGAACTATCATGTAACGAACAGAATCTCGTTCTGCAGTCTGCAATCAAGTGACCTTGACGTTTGCAATTAAAACACATCATTCCCGCCACTTGACTATTAATAACTACGTTTAATTGTTGTGGCTTTGTTTCGTTTTTTTGCAAAAACCTGTGTAAACAAGGGATCAAGATCAGTACACATAGACATGTGTTTCTTTATCTGTTTATATACGTCCAATTCTGTACTTGCTGGCGTTAACTTTTTATCAAAACACCGCACTAAAGCTTCAGGCAACATGAGTGTCATGCAAGTTAAATACATTAATCGTAAGAAATCTTTCACGGAGATGTTATCTCTAGTAACCCAAGTGGAATTACCTAAAATATTTTGATACTCGTTTAGCCTATCGGCAATGAGAGCTGCTCTCTCAATAACATTAAGCTGAGCCATAGTGGCTTGATTAAGTGTATTTCTTAATGTTAAAACTACATCCAATACTTCCTCACTGCCATAGACCGCACGTAGCCTAACTTTGAAATCATCCCATGTAACTGCTTCTTGAAACGAAACTCCCCTCAAATACGCACTCGCATCTCCTTTAGAAAAGTCTATAAAACTTTTAGGTTCTTGTAATTGTACAAATGAGTCTATAATTTGTTTAGCATTTAAATGGGCGTCGACGGAAGAAATCCACGACTCAACATTCTGAGGTAAGAAGCCGTTGACCCGACATTGAAAAGGAAGGATAGCTGATCGTGCATTAACTAACGTAACAATGGGAGCCGGGATGGGGTTATTCGGGCCGGGGGTGGAGTTACTTGGGTTGACTAGAGGTGTCATGTTGACTTTAACTTGTTACCTCCGCCAGGAGGTTATGTTTTCGGTTCGGTTTGTTTGTTTGTTTGTTTGTTTCTCTGTTTGTCTGTCTGTCTGTGGACAACGTAGAGGCCACATTTCTACACGGAATCACTTCAAACTTGGCCAAGTAGTTCCCCAATGTGTATGGAAGAACTGATTAAATTTTGGTCAAGGTCACCCCAAGGTCAAGGTCACAGGGGTCACTGGTGTCACTATGACATAAGTGGCCATATCAAGAGACAGAAATAAAGCACTGACTTTTGCATAAGCCAACAGGGAAGTCCTAGTCCAGGCGCAACCCATGGGTGATGTTCAAATTTATAAAGGTCAAAGGTCAAGGTCATATTGGTGCATTATATCAATGTCATATTAAGTATCAGTGGCAAATGAACAAAGATCACTTGAAGGTCAAAAGTCAAGCAGGTCACTTGAAGGTCAAGGTCACGTGAAGGTCAAGGTCACGTGAAGGTCAAGGTCACCTGAAGGTCAAGGTCACGTGAAGGTCAAGTACATTTGAAGATCAAGGTCACTTGAAGCCAAGGTCATGTGAAGGTCAAGGTCACGTGAAGGTCAAGGTCACTTGAAGGTCACGTGAAGGTCAAGGTCATGTGAAGGTCAAAGTCACATTAAGGTCAAGGTCACCTTGGCGGAGGTATGTCCTCTACGAGGACCATGTCCGCGTTCAGGACTTGCTCACTTGTTTTTTATCTCTTCGATTCCTTGCAATCCTATCAAAATCTCTATATGAATACAGA
>NC_090742.1:120343450-120345950 GCF_036898095.1 Palaemon carinicauda | reverse complement strand
TGAAAATTCGACGCTCAGAACGATACCTTCAAGGCTCTGTATACACTACATAAAGCTATCAAGCCACCTTCCTTCACTTACTCTTCAACTCTTTCTATGAATTATTAGACTCAGCCATTAACCAAACTCAAAGGGAAGATAAACTGATCCTCTTGGGTGACTTTAATGCCAGAGTGGGAAGGGAACACCACATCTGGGGAGGCCCCATCGGTCATCATGGTGTTGGCAATATGAATAGCAATGGACTCAGATTGCCCTCCTTATGCTCAGAACACAACCTAGTCATCACCAACACCCTTTTTCAGCTCAAAAACTAGCACAAAACTTCGTGGATGCACCCAACGTCAAAACACTGGCACTATGTCATAATCAAAAAGCGAGACCAGCAAGATGCCATCCAGACCCGTGCAATGAAAGGTGCCGAGTGCCACACAGATCACAATCTAATACGTGCTAAGCTCAAGCTAACCATCCGTCCTCTTCTTTCTCGCAAACCTCCCTCAAAGAAATTTAACATTGCTGCTCTGAAAGACACCTCTACTCGGAACAACTACCGTCACGGGATAGCAAGAAAGCTGGCTGAGATCCCTAACAACATCGATAATGAGCTTGACTCTGAGTGGACAAAACTGAAAACTATAATTCAGGAAAATGCAGAAGAAACCCTTGGCTTCTCCACAAGACGTCATCAAGATTGGTTTGATAACAACGCTGATGGTATACATGACCTAATCACAGCAAAAAATAAAGCGCACGATGCATGGCTCTCACAACCTACTTCTGTAGCTCTCAAAGAAAACTTCCAACAGCTAAGATCAGAAGTGCAGAAAATACTCTGAGACATAGAATATAACTGGTGGAATGACCATGCAAAAGAAACTCAATCATACGCAGATGCAAATGATCAACATGCTCTCTACAACTCAATTAAAATTTTATATGGCTCAACAAAAAGTAGTATAACTCCTGTTCTCTCTCTAGAAGGAAACCTCCTAAAAAAACAAACAGGAGATAATAGATCGCTGGGCACAACATTTCAGCTTGATCCTTAACCAACGAAATCCTGTAGAGCCTAATATCCTCAACAACATCCCTGATGTTCCTCACTCAGAAATCCTAGATACCAACCCCACTTTCCCAGAAACTATACAAGCCATCAGGGCTATGAAAAACAACAAAAGCCCCGGTCCTGATGGTCTACCAGCTGAACTATTCAAGGAGGGGAGCTATTTACTCCATCAACATCTTCACAACCTTATTCTCTCTATTTGGAACATGGAAGAAGTCCCCCCCACGAGTGGCTTGTCTCAGACATTGTCATCATCTACAAACGTAAAGGGGACCGTTCCCTCTGTGACAATAGCAGAGGCATCACCTTGCTCGGTGTTGCAAGTAAAATCCTGGCAAGAATAATGCTTGCAAGACTTTGCAAACACATTTCAGAAAATGTACTACCAGAGACCCAATGTGGCTTTCGTAAAGAACGCAGCACTTGTGACATGATATTCGTTGTCCGACAACTACAAGAGAAATACCATGAGCAAAACCGTGATCTTCACATAGCCTTTATCGATCTAACAAAGGCCTTCGACACGGTGAACAGAGACCTTTTATGGACTGCTCTCTCTAAATTAGGAGTACCTCCAAAATTCCTTAACATTCTAAGAAACTTACACAATGATATGCAAGCCTGTGTAAGTATGGGTGGTAGTAAATCACAACTTTTCAGGGTAGAAACTGGAGTAAAACAAGGATGTGTCCTGGCTCCAGTGATATTCAACATCTACCTCACTGCAGGCACCCTCCTGAGCCACCAACAAGTCAACGAAGAAGATCAATTGAAAGTGCAGTTTCGACTAGACGGAAACTTATTCAACCTTAGGCGCCTCCAGTCTGTGAAAAAAACAACAATGACACACCTAATGGAACTCCAATATGCAGATGATTGTGCTCTGGTGGCTCACTCACCAGACGCCCTCCAACACAGCCTTACCATTGTCTCATCAATTTACCGAGCCATGGGGATCAAAGTTAACATCAACAAAACTGAAATCTTATCCCAGCAAATAATTGCAGGAGATCCCCCAGTATTTCATCTGAATGGGGAAGCCATCAAACAAGCTGATAGCTTCATCTACCTTGGAAGCATCTTCACTAAAAAAAACACAATATTGATGAGGAAATAGTTGCCCGGATAAATCATGCCTCCGCATCTTTCGACCGACTCAGGTCCAGAGTCTTCCTAAATCACCACCTCAAGACAGAAACAAAAGTAGCTGTGTACAGGCTGTCTGCATGTCCACCTTGCTATATGGAGCAGAATCCTGGACGGCTTACCGTCGATATGTAGAACAACTTGAGGCATTCCATATTCGCTGTCTTCAGCGTATATTAGGGCTCACATGGAAAGACAAAGTACCTCACTCTGAAATTCTCCACCGTTCAAACCTGCTGAGTATAGAATCCACATTGGCAGAAAAACAACTCAGGTGGATTGGCC
>NC_090742.1:120330950-120338450 GCF_036898095.1 Palaemon carinicauda | reverse complement strand
TTTATTCATAAATCTGTCTTAATGGATGGACAATATTACAACACTTCAGTTATAAATTGAAAGATGATATACATATTTAGAAACAGGAAAACTTGATCTCTCCTCGTTTAACTGTTTGCTCATGTACGTTTGTTCCTGCCAACAAGCGACGTGTGAGGTAAGGTAGTCAGTCAGTCATTAGGACCGACGAGGAAATGGAAGACGACGACCTCCTCTATCTTTCACTGAGATTTGGAACCTTCATCAGAGAAAGTTAAATGGGGAACACTGCACAAACAATTATGCTAAGGCAGCCCACCGTCGACTGAAATACAAACTTGGCACACAACATCCCACCATGTATAGAAATGCAGACAGAACAACTCATAAAACTGTTCTTAGATTGGAAAGCATCGATGCAGTCGAGTATTTGAGAACCCTTGCTCATAATTACCAGATAAACTAAATAGAGTTATGTTATGGTTTCTAGCTTTTAGTGAATGCTTTTACATTCCATGGGCCTCGTTTTACTTTTCAATAAAAGTTATGAACTTTTGAAATATTATGATTTTATAAACTTATTTTTCCTAATGTATGATTGACGCCAAATTAGATGGTGCATAAAACGGCAGTGCCCAACTGTCAGGTGACGCCCGACCGGCCGTGCCCAAACCACTGCGCCAAAATGGCCGCGCTCAATAGTCCCAATCCGCCCTTCTTGACCCCATCTTTCCGAATGCGATTTAATTATATCAAAAAATAGATGGTGGTATTTTCAACTATGGCATTATATAACTTCATATAAAGATGATACAGAACACCTGATAACATGTATGTTATATTAAAAATCAACTTTCATAACAAATACATTTTGTAAAGAATAGTGCAAGAAAATTAGGAAAAGCTTATTGGAAATTTGGCGGAAATACATTATATGAGAAGCCTCAAGAGAAATAAAAGAAAAAAAATCACTTTTCCTCTTCTGTATTCCTTTTTGCCTTTGTTGTTCTTTCGCGTTTTTCGGTTCCGCGTTTCTCCCGGGAATTAGAAACTAAAACAAAGTATTCATCTGCAGAAGTAAGGAAAGAGGACTTCTATGACTCAAAGGAATTGTTCATTAAGCTTTTTTTTTGGACACTGCCGAGATACTTTGACTCCCTTACCCTTTATCTGCTACCTTAGTCGATGCCTTTTAAAGCCGGGTTAGCAGGATATGTTTCATGTTTCTTCTGAGATAGTTTTATTAAAGATGAGAATTTTATGACAAAATATTCAAGAAGAAAAAAATCTAGACACGAATATGGTAATCCATCTAACAGCTATTTTGCATTTACTGATTATTCTCCTTTGAGTACTTTTGTGTTTCTTCTTCTTCTTCTTCTTCTTCTTCTTCTTCTTCTCCTTCTTCTTATTATTATTATTATTATTATTATTATTATTATTATTATTATTATTATTATACAATGCAGCCTTAATCACCTTGAAAAGGTCAAGATATGTGTCCATATTTTCAATATACATAATATTCTGGCTCTTTTGTATTTAACACTGGGATATAAATGAATCGCAGCTGGTAATGAAAATATCCGCAGCAATAAATGTCGATATACAGTATTATTTTAATAAATTGAATCATTAGTTTAGAAATATAAACAGCAAAGATAGTTTACTGTTGAGATACGATTACATCGCTTTGTGTAATGTCAACATACAAAAATCTAGCATCAAGCCTCCAGTCTCAGTTTAATATGTTCAGATTTTCTGTATTTTTTTCAATATCTCTTTTAACAAGTTAAACAGATATTTATAAACGACCCTGACGTTGTTAAAAGTGTTATGTTTTTAGTATGGTTAATTATACTTTTCATTGTATTTTTAGTTATTTTTTTTTTAAATTATCGGAATCATCCAAATAAGTTGGCAGAATCTACTGTGTGGATGCGTCAGTTAGGTGATAACTGAAAGGAGAGGTGAATGTAACCAAGCTGTATTGAACAATCATCGATTTTATATACAGCAATGTGCGAGCAAGAACGTCACCAAAAATTCAATCGTGAAAAAGCAAGAAATGCATGATACAAACAACTTGGTCTATTAACAGTGCAGGGAAGCGCGAGGGATAAGATAAAAAATCCAAACCGTTACTGTTTATGAGCCTGTATGAAACACGTGCGGTATACTGCTAAGTTGAGAAACTGTAAAAACTTGTATGTTTCTGAAAGATTTATCAAATATCCATCAGTCTTAAACAAAGACTCGAAAACTGTAACAAAATGTTAAAGCTAAATATACACTTTAATTGCTGTCCGTCATATTATAAATTAAGAAGAAAATAAAATATAGCCAAAACCTCATCATGAATGATAATAATAAATCGCTAAAATCAGAATGCTACACCTGATGATCCAAAGGCAGTTCTGAGTCTTATATATTTTCTTTCTTTCCGCAATGCTTGCCAAAAATGGGGGGCCGTAATCAACAAAGTTATACAATTATTCTTTTGGATCGAGAAAGTTAGATAATTTGAATAACTCAGTTAGTAGTTTTCTCTTGAAGCGCCTCCACTATCTTTGGAATGTGAAATAAAGAGTAATAGGAACTAAGAAATAAATTTTCTCAATCCATAAACAAAGGTTTTGTTTTAAGATGAAAACATGTTTGGATACATTTCTAACAATTCAAAAGGAAATTAGGATTTCTGTATGATAATCCTTAGTAAAAATAAAAAAACTACATATATTATACACAGAGAGACACTTGTGTTTCGATATATATATATATATATATATATATATATATATATATATATATATATATATATATACACATATATATGTATATATATATATATATATATATATATATATATATATATATATATATATATATATACGCACACACACATACTGTGTGTATATATATATATATATATATATATATATATATATATATATATATATACATATATATATATATATATATATATATATATATGTATATATATATATATATATATATATATATATATATATATATATATATATATATACATATATATATATATATATATATATATATATATATATATATATACACGCACGCACACATACTGTATATATATATATATATATATATATATATATATATATATATATATATTGCCTTATTCTATGTTTGGGTTCCCCAAGGTCCTTCAGTGTGAGGCACCTCGTATATCCACCAGAGAGTTGCTAATGCATCTTCCGGTGTATTTTACATCTTCCAGTCTTGGATGGTCTGGCAGGCATCTTAGGTATTTATCAAGCTTATTCTTAAACACATCTACGCTCACTTCTGATATATTTCTTAGATGAGCTGGCAGCGCAATAAATAGTCGCTGCATTATCGATGCTGGTGCGTAGTGGATTAATGTCCTGTGCGCCTTCCTTAGTTTTCCAGGTATAGTTTTCGGCACTATTAATTTACCTCGGCCTGCTCTTTTTTATATTTTTAGCTCCATGATGTTTTTAGTAATTCCTTCTATTTGCGTCCATGCTTGTATTATCATGCAGCATTCTCTTCTCCTTTCTGGACTGTATAGTTTTAAAAATTGCAGTCTTTCCCAGTAGTCAAGGTCCTTAACTTCTTCTATTCTAGTAGCATAGGACCTATGTACACTCTCTATTTGTGCATTATCCTTTTGGTAGTGTGGGTACCATATCACCTTGCAGTACTCTAGTGTACTATGTACATAAGTTTCGTAAAGCGTAATCATGTGTTCAGCTTTTCTTGTTTAAAAGTGTCTGAATAATATTCCCATTTTTGCTTTACATTTAGCCAACAGTGTTGCTATTTGGTCTTTGCAAAACATATTCCTATTTAACATTACACCAAGGTCTTTAATTGCTTCCTTGTTTGTGATTGTCTCGTTATTAGGTCCCTTGTGTGCATATACCATTCCTTCTCTGTTTCCCTAATTTATTGATTCGAATTTATCTGAATCAAATACCATCATATTTATCTCCGCCCATTCACATATTTTGTTTAGATCTCTTTGTAGTGAGTTCCTATCTTCATCACAAGTAATTTCTCTATTTATTCTTGTGTCATCGGCGAAAATTCTCACTACAGAGTTTTCAACATCACAATATATTTCTGAGATCATAATAACTAACAGCAGTGCAGCTAATACCGTACCTTGTGGCACGCCAGATATTACCTGATCTTCATCTGATTTCTTGTCATTTGCAACCACTATCTGTTTTCTGTTTTGCAGGAATTCTTTTACCCATTTTCCTATCTTTCCCACAATATTATGCTTTCTAATTTTTTTCTCTAATATATTATGGTCTACCTTGTCAAAGGCTTTTGCAAAATCTAGATTGGTCACATCTGTGTCTTTTTCATTTATCATATTTTTGTATATGTTTTCATAGTGTGCTATCAGTTGGGTTTGTGTACTTTTTCCGGGCACAAAACTGTGTTGACCTATATTAAACAAGTTATTTTCAACCAAATGATTCATTATTTTCTTTTTTATTAACCTCTCCTATACTTTCATAATATGTGATGTTAGACTAACAGCTCTATAATTGCTTGCCTCTAGTCTTGATCACTTTTAAAAATAGGGGTTTTATAAGCTAATTTATGTTTAACATATATCTCGCTCATATCTACACTTTGTCTAAGCAGTATTGCAAGCGGCTTCGCGATAGGGTGTGCAGTTTTTTTTGACAAAATCACTGGAATTCCATCTGGTCCGGCTGCCTATCCATTTTTAATTTTGCTTATAGCTTGCACAATATCTGCTTCATTAATATCTATATCTATTAGATATTCAACATTTTTTTCTCTCATTTCTGATTCATTATTCTCATTCGCAATTCTTGGTGTGAACTCACTCTTATATTTTTCTGCTAATATGTTGCATATTTCCTTTTTTTTTATTCATTAACCGTCCTTCAATTCTTAGCGGGCCTATTTCTAATCTCCCTTTATTCATCTTTTTTGCATAGGAGTAAAGTACTTTTTTTTTTTTTTTTTTTTGAAATATCCTTTCTTCTAAGTCCCTTTTTTCCTTTTCTTTCGATTGTATAATCTTTTGTTCTGCATTTTCTATCTTACTTTTTTATTTCCATCATTTTCCATACATTTATTCTTTTGCAAGATTTTTCTTCCACTTTCTAATTATATGAAATAAGATCCCTCTGTCTCTTGGTATGCATGTCTGTTGTTTATTATTTATTTTTCAGTACATATTTTTCAACAATTTTCTCCAGTATTTTGTACAGTATGTCCGTATTTACCTGTATATTATCACTTATGAATACATTTTTCCATTCTTTGTTCAGTTCTTCATTTATTTCTGACCATTTTATATTCTTACTATAAAAATTATATTTTCCATAGTCTTCCCAACGTTTTATGCTTTGATTATCTCTGCGATCACTTGCTTTGGAATGGACTATTAATTCTATGACATTGTGGTCTGAAATTCTCCTGTTATAAACTATCATTTCTTTAACATAATTCACCTCATTCACAAATACTAAATCAAGGACATTTTCCTTTCTTGTTTGAATGTGGTTTATTTGTAGCATATTATGTTCTAATAGCATATCTCGAAGCTTTTCAAATTGCCTCTTATCTTCTGCGCTACTATTACTCTCTTTTTTTATATGTATACATACAACCACTTTCTTTTCTCCGTTCTTTCCAATCCACGAAAGGAAAGTTAAAATCTCCGGATAGGAATATATTCAAGTCTTTATGGTTTCTACATATATCATCTATTTTTTCTATTATTAAGTCAAACTCCTTAGTATTTGGGGCTCTGTAAATTACAATATTCACTAGTTTTTCAAATTCAAATTCTACCACAATCAATTCACATGCTGTGTTGCTGTATTTTTCACAGACTTTTCCTTGATTTATGTCTCTTCCATATATTGCGGTTCCCTCTTGATTCCTATTTGTTCTGTCTGGTCTATATGTTTGGAAACCCTTTATCTGGTCATCACTGCCAGTCTCTTGGGAATACCATGTTTCACTTATATCTAATGTATCTATTTTTTTCAATTTGGGTTAGTTCTTCTAAGAACTCTATTTACCTTTAAGAGTTACTCGTGACTAGACCCTGTGCATTCATCAATATTATGGTTTGTGTTTCATCCCCATTGTTTAATATTGGTAATATGGATTTTCCCATGCTTCCTTCCTGTTCTGATGTGATGTTCTTTTCTTCATTTCTAGAAATTCTGCTATTAAAAAATCCAACTTTTCTATCATATTTGCTCTTTCGCCTTCATATTTATTTTTGTGTGTATACCTGCAATTATCCCAATATTTGCACCAACCCCTGGCATTATAGATGCATTCTTTGTAGTTGGGCTCTAGTTGTGCATATTTGGGTTGAAAGGTATCATATCTTGGGGCCTTTTGTGCATAGCGTGGTATATACTTTCATTTTTCTTTTCTGTTTGCTGAGTTTTTTGACTTTCATTCATGGTTGCAGGATGCATATATCGATATTTTTTGTTGAATTTGCATCCTTTTCCTTCTTTCAGATTTTTGCATATTTTTGGATGGAGATCTCTGCATTCATTTGCATATCTGTCTAAATACGCACATTTACCATATATTTCATAATTATGGCCTATCTTTGGATGCTTGTAGTAGCATCTTTCGCCAAATCTGCAATTCCCATTTTTCAGTGAATTTCAGACTATATCTTTCTTTACATTTTTTCTTGTTCTTGCTCTTCCCTAAAAGTATGTAGGTTCGGGTAGAGTCTCTTGGGTCTATTATTTGTTTCCAGAGGATATTCTATTTATACGTAAGTATGTTGTTGAATGGCCTCATATGTTCTTCTTTTTCTTCTTCTTCTTCAACTAATTATATTTTCTATCCATACTAAGCATGTTGAGCAAAATACCTTTGTGTCTTTAGTACTTACTTTTTGTTGCACTTCAACACAATTAGGATGTGTTGGAACGTGGCATACATCACATTTCCTTAATAATTGTTGCGGGTTAAGCATACTGTACCATATCATACATGTATTGCACCATTTTGGCATTCTTTTCCCAACGCATCAATCAGCACATTCATCATATTGGACTTTTTATGGTTCTTGAATGGAATATGCTGATTGATTTAATATTTCTTTATAAGTCTCTTTATCACCTGGATCTCCTTTGGAATATCTTCTATTATTTTGATGATGTTTTCCACAGACTTGCTCCTGTTTGTTGGATCATATTATTTCAATATGTTTGAGAATATTTTTCCGTCGCACTGGTTGGAGTTACTAGCGATCTCTGTTACCAGTTGATCTAGTTCTTGTTGCGCCAACTCATGGAAATTACTCTTGCTCTTGCTGATTCCAGAAAATCCCTCTAAACCTTGCTTGTGGTAGAGGCTGCCATCTTGTTAAGATTTTTCGTATTTCACAAGATAACTATCGTACGCCGACGTTTTATCCCACTCTTCCGACCTCAAACTAATCATCGACTATTCACGAAAACTTGTATCTATATTGCA
>NC_090742.1:120323450-120325950 GCF_036898095.1 Palaemon carinicauda | reverse complement strand
CATTAACAATGGTTTGTATCAAAACTGTGTTAGACCTAACCATTCTTTACTGGGTACGGACCCAAATACACTGGCTCTAGTTTGTGTTTCCTAGGTTGTAATCGTTTCAAATACACACGATCACCCACAAATACTTTTACAGGTGCGGTTTTGAACCGGCCATCATACATTGAGCTGTGATTTTCATTAGCTCTTTTCAAAAACCTTTCAGTGATGTTCATTACTCTCCTCAATAGATTTAATAAATATACACGGTATTGCTCAGTTGAATAATTTGGCAATTGTTGCGAATTAATGAGTACCGTATACGGGTACACAGGATCCTGTTCATACACTAAAAAGAAAGGTGTCCCTGAGCGAAGCATTATACGGAATGTTCAAATCTAGTTCAACGGTAGGAAGCATAGCGTGCCAATGAAGGGGGTCATCAGCCACTAAGTAACGCAAAATTCACACTACTTCCCTATTATGCCATTCTACTAAGCAATTTGCTGAAGGCCTATATGCGGTCACTGAAAATTGTTCAATTTTCATCATGTCCGTGACTGATTTCACCACCTTATTTATAAACTAGAGACCATTACCACTTATCAAAATTTTCGGGCAACCAAACCTAGTAATGAAAGAGCACAGCGCCTGGGCCAATAAATTTACAGATTTATCCAACATTGCATAAGTACTGTATGAGTGTACCTAGTAAATGCATCCACAAATACACATATACTTATGTTGTGTTAACCCAGTAGGAAATGGTCCTACTACATCCATATGCACTCTATAAAACTGAATATGAATCACAGGTCACTTTCTGGCTTCCGGTACAGTTTTTTTTATGTTCTTTGAAACAGTTTCAAGCAGGACAACCTTTTATATAATTCTCTATATATTTTTTTCATTCCTAACCAAAAGAAGGATTCATGTGCTCTCCTTAATGTTCTATCAATCCATTAATGCCCTGCATACGGACTTGCATGTACAATGTGGATGGCTCGTTTAATTAAAGAGGGGGGGGGGGGGAAGAACTACCGGTGTACAAAATTCCCCTCCCCTCTTCTCGTAAGCACAATATAGGATATCATTTAAAAAAAAAAAATTTCTCACGAGGCTCATTCAGAAATGATGGATAACTCACGGATTCCCCTTTAATCACTGCTCGCACTCTTTCCATCCATAGCCTCTTTTTTCTGTCCCTCTCGGACTTCTTTTATTTCCCAACATCCCAAGTCAATCAAACCTGCATCATCAGGGCAATCATTCTGGATACCCTTGGTCATGTCCTCAGTCACCCACATATATTCCCCTTCGCCACTCAGATCTCTCTCTCTCTCCTGAGTCTCCTCTCTCTCTCTCTCTCTCTCACACCGTCTTCTGAATGCTCATCGGAAGAATTCCCATCCCGTTCTCTATTTTCTCTATTTTGATGGGGGTCTTCAATATTTTGGTTACGTTCTTCGTTCCTCTTTTGTGCCCTAGTTGTTACTCCTATTACTGCACCTCTAGAGAGAGCATCAGCTACATTGTTAGCTTTACCTTCTATGTGGTGAAAACCCTTTATATTAAACTCTAACAATCTCTCAATCCATCTCGCTTGTCGAGAGCTCAAATCATTTTCATAATATGAATCACGTAAGGGGCGATGATCACTTTACAACTAAATCGACTGGCCTAATAAAAAGAACCAATGCCCCTCTAGAACCCAAAGAAAAACCAAAGCTTCACGATCGAATGTACTATAATTCTTTAATGCCCATTTTAACGCCCGTGAAGCAAAACAAATGGGTTGCTCTCTGCCTTTATCAACTCATTGAGAAACTACGCCACCAATAGCTACGCTACTCACATCTGTTGTCACTAGAAACAGGCGATCAGATCTAGGATATACGAGTACTTCATTGCTAGTTAAGGCAGCTTTCAAATGGTTAAAGGCCCTTTCATCTTCCCCTCCCTAATCTATTAATTTTTGTTTCTTTAAAGCATGTAAGTCTTGCTATCTCTCCAAAACCTCTTATGAATTTATGGTAATACCCAGCAAGTCCAAGGAACCCAGCTACTTCCTTAGAATTACGTGGTCTGGGAAAATCTCTAATAGCTGCTACTTTACTGGGGCAGGGTTGGATACCTTCTAGGGTTATTATGTGACCTAAAATTTGGACCTGTTTACAGAGAAATTTGCACTTCGATAAAGTTATTCTCGTGCCATTTCGTCGCAATGCTTCTAAAACTCTACGAATATTATTATTATGTTCTTCGGCCGTTTTCCCAGTAATTATGATATCATCTAAATAAACAAGAACATTATGGCCAATGAAGGGCGACAAAACCGCCATCATTACTCTAGAAAAATGACTTGGAACATTTTTAACACCGAAAGGAAGAAAATTAAACTGAAATAATTGATCATTAGCTATAAATGCCGTTTTACATTTACTGTCTTCCTGAATGGGTATTAGATAGTATCCACACTTTAATTCAACAGTTGTAAAAAATTTACTATACCATA
>NC_090742.1:120295950-120313450 GCF_036898095.1 Palaemon carinicauda | reverse complement strand
AGAAATTTTATTTCACCATTGCAGAACATGTTAAGGAAATGCAATAAAATTGTAAAAGTTATTTACAATAAATTATAATGTACATAGTCATGAAAGACTTGCTCTTGAATCTGAAAGGGAATTTCAAATTATTAGTAGGCACTCGTTCCAGAGGAACGTCAGTCTATTAAAATAAAACACATCATGCTCTAGGCATGCGGCACTCATGTGACGACTATGACATTTCACCTGGGAGAAGAACAGTCTATGAAAAAACACTAAGTGTTTTTGAAATCACTACGTATCACGCGAGGGTCAACATAGGCACCTGAGGAGTTAGAGTCCCAAGTAACTCACTGTTCTATGCAGAGTTAGGTGCAGGTTTCATAACACTACCTGCGGCTACCACAAATGTTTGACTTCGTGCACTTGTTTCGCATAATGTTTGAAGAAAACACGCGAGGATTTCCAGCCTGTGAAACTCTTAAGACTTTCGAAATCCATACTCTGAAAGAAATTCAGAGACGATGCAACTTTTCTAGGATCGTGACCGGCGGGTGAACTGTCAGGATCCGCTCTGCGAATGAAGTAGGTGATTTTCGCTCTTAGTTGTTTCAGTGACAGATCGCTGTCCGAAGTTTCTCCTTTAAAGAGTTGGCCTCCACCAAAGTCCGAAGTTCCATGAAGATAGACCTTGAGGCTCTCTACTGGACATAGAGAGGCATCTTCTTTCAGGGGGCATATTCTCCAAGGGTCCCATCTTTTGGTGGGTAATTCGTTTTTGCCGAGAAACGTCGGATCCGGGAAGAGGGTAAGGTCACCTGAATCTGTAAACAGGATGTGGCCCTCGTCCCTTGATAATGCCACTATTTCGCTGACTCGGGCTCCTGAAGCAAGAGCAAAAAGAAAGATAACTCTCTGAGTCAGATCCTTGAGAGGGCACGAATCATTGTCCAAGTTGGAGGCAAAACGGAGTTTATTGAAGATGTCGTTGGACAGATCAATCTGGAAGTCATACATTAGTGGTCTAGTCAAGGCCGATTTGCAAGTAGAAATCGTGTTGGCTGCCAAGCCCTGTCCGTGAAGGTGAATAAAGAAGGACATGCAAAAATCAATGGTGATTTCCGTAGGATTTTTGCCTTGACGAATGAGACCCATTTTCTCCAGGATGATTCGTATTGCCGTCGTGTGGATTCGGTCTTGTATTCCTCGAGGAAGTCTAGACTTTTCTTCAAGATCCCAAACCTTTTCTTTGCGGCTAGGGAGAGAAAATCATGAGATGAAGGTCCTTGATTTTCGATGATGAAGCGAAGACAGTCGACTTCTGTACTTGCCGGGAGAGTACTGGGCCCGGGAGAGGGATCAGCGTGGGCTGCAGCTCTAGGACCAGGGGGTACCAATTGCTCCGGGGCCACTTGGGAGCCACTAGGGCCGCTGTCCCTTTGAAGGTTCTCAATTTGGAGAGGACTTTCAGCAGAAGGTTGGTGGGAGGGAACAGGTAGATCTTGGACCATCTGTTCCAGTCCAGTGACATGGCGTCCACTGCTTCTGCCTTGGGGTCCTCGGACGGGGCTACATATCGAGGAAGTTGATTATTGTCGCTCATTGCGAAGAGATCGGTCTGAAGTTCTGGGACTTGGTGAGAGATGAAGGAGAATGATCTTGCGTCTAGAGACCATTCCGACTCTATCGGACTTGTCCGGGATAGAGCGTCCGCCGTCACGTTGCGGGATCCTTGCAGGTGAACTGCAGACAGGTGCCATTTCTTCTTCTCTGCCAGACGGAAGATTGTCAGAAGCACCTGATTATCTGGGGCGATCTTGAGCCTTGGCGATTGAGACATCGAACTACAGTGAACCCTCGTTTATCGCGGTAGATAGGTTCCAGACGCGGCCGCGATAGGTGAAAATCCGCGAAGTAGTGACACCATATTTACCTATTTTTTCAACATGTATATTCAGACTTTTAAAACCTTCCCTTGTACGTAGTACTGTTAACAAACTACCCTTTAATGTACAGAACACTTAATGCATGTACTACAGTACCCTAAACTAAAACAGGCACAAATATTGAAGGCAATTTTATATCATGCGTTTCCTAAACACGCTAAAAGGCACGTTAAAAAATGGCAACCAATGTTTTGTTTACATTTATCTCTGATCATAATGAAGAAACAAACTGGAGGTAGAGCTTTGCTTATTACCCAGACATATTTCCCATACTATTCCCTTAGAACTACATCACATCTTCCTACTTTAGATATATATATATACATATATATATATATATATATATATATATATATATATATATATATATATATATATATATATATATATATATATATACACATATATATATACTGCATATATATATATATATATATATATATATATATATATATATATATATATATATATATATATATATATATATATATATATATATATATATATATATGTATACACATATACATACCTACATATATACATACATACATAAATACATAAATACATGCATACATAATATATATATATATATATATATATATATATATATATATATATATATATATATATATATATATATATATATATATATATATATATATATACATGCATACATATATATATATATATATATATATATATATATATATATATATATATATATATATGTTACTGTATATATATGGGTTATGGAAAAAATCCGCGAAGTGGTGAATCCGCGATGGTCGAACCGCGAAGTAGCGAGGGTTCACTGTACCACCAAGTTGTCTAGGGATAGACGAATATGGATCGAGGGAGGCGGGGAGAGTTTCTTCAGCGTTAGAAGGACCGCCATGGCCTCCAAGATGTTGATGTGAAACGTCTTGAATAGGGGAGACCATGTGCCTTGAGCCTATTTTTGGTGGGAGTGACCTCCCCAACCCTCCAGCGAAGCATCCGTGTGGATGTTGAGTGATGGAGGTGGGTGTTGAAGAGGAATGGACCTTTTCAGGGCCTTTGCTTCCGACCACGGCTTGAGGAGCAGCCGAAGTCCGTTTGGGAGCCGTCTCTTGAGGTCTCTTCGAGCGATGGATGCGGAACGTCTCCAGACTCCCGCGGCATCCTTTAGCTGTGCACGTAGCACTGGGTTTGTCACTGAGGCGAACTGTAGAGAGCCTAGAACTCGTTCCTGCTGACGTCTTGAGATCCGTTTGGATTTCAGCAGTCGCTTGACAGACCCTGCTATTTCCTTCCTTTTCTTCTGGGGGATGGAAAGGCAGTGTGACTGAAGGTTCCACTGGGTTCTTAGCCATTGGAACCTTTGAGCTGGAGAGAGGCGAGATTTCTTCGCGTTTATCTTGAATCCCAAGTGTTCTAGGAACTGGGTGACTTTGTTGCAGGATTTTAAACAATCCTCGGGCGATGGAGCCCAGGCTAGCCAGTCGTCGAGGTAGGCTATCACCTGGACGTCTCGGAGGCGCAGCTGTTGAACGATGGCATCTGCCAGCTTTGTGAAGATCCGAGGGGCCACGTTGAGGCCGAAGGGCATGGCCCTGAAGGCGTAGCTTTTCCTTTTGGAGTCGAGATCCTAGGTAGGAGGAAGCGTGGTGGTTCATTGGAATGTACCAATAGGCATCGGCCAGGTCTATGGAGACCGTGTAGGAACCCTGAGGCAGAGGGGTCCTTATCTGATGAAGAGTCAGCATCTTGAACTTGTTGTTCGCTATGAACTTGTTGAGGGGGGATAAGTCTAGAATGACTCTGAGCTTGTCGGAGTCCTTCTTGGGGACGCAAAACAGTCTCCCTTGGAACCTGGTTGACTTTACCCTCCTAATCACCTTCTTGTTCAAGAGATCTAGGACATATTCTTCCAGAAGGGGGGAGATTGTTGGAAGAATTGCTGGAAGGTTGGGGGTGGTTGAGTCCAACTCCAGCCTAGACCCTTGTCGACGATGCTGTGTGCCCAGGGATCGAAGGTCCGACGATCCTGGAATTGGCGGAGTCTTCCTCCCACCGGAAGCACTTTATTGCTTCTGGTGTCCCGAGGGTGTACCACCTCGGCCGCTAGCTCCCTTTCCTCCTCTGCCTCTGGAGGGACGGCGAGATGCGTCTCTGCCTGCACCTCTGCTTGAGCCTCAACCTTTGGGACGAAAGGTAGTTGTCTGTTGCTCAAAGGCAGGGGTGAAAACCGGTGATTGGGGCAAGACCGGTTGGGTGACCAGCTGAAAGGTCTGTTGTGGCTGAGCAGCCACTTGGGGAGTAGCGGGTCCCGGAAACTGCCGTCTCTGTTGACGTTGCTGGGGTTTCGGCTTGGAGGATCTCCTCTTAGGTTGAGGGCCGTCGTCCTGAGAGGATTTCCTCTTCTTCGACATGCCCCACTTGTGAAGAAGGTTCCCGTTCTCCGTGGCGGCCTTGTCGGTAATCTCTTTCACCAGATCAGAGGGAAAGAGGTGCTTACCCCAGATGTTGGAGGAAATCAGCCTCCGGGGTTCGTGTCTCACTGTAGCACTTGAGAACACGAATTCACGACAGGCTCTCCGAGCCTTCATGAAGCTGTATAAGTCCTTGACTACAGTCGCCAGAAGCGTCTTGGCGAGCACCATGTAGTGGTCGGGGACTCTAGTGTCACCGGCCATGACGTCAAGCTGGACCTGGAGGGACATGGATGTGGCAAGGCTTTCTTTCGTATCTTGTTCCCGACGAAGGAGGTGGTCATTAAGTTTCGGGAGGTCTCCGTTAAACTGCCGTCCAGCAACGTCAGGATCTAGTTTTCCCACCACGAAGGTATGTTGGACATCCTTCCAGTTTAGAGCATCGGGGGAAGTGACCAGGGAGAAGGGTCTGCACTCCTCCAGTGCAGGGCAAGGTTTCCCTTCTTCCACTGCCCTGTGTACCGCTGCGAAGGCCTTTTCCATGAAGGGGAGGATCGCATCATCAGGTGCGACGTAGGTAGGGTGCTTCTTGCTCAACGCCGGAAGCTTTGAGCAGGTAAAACCCCTACTTTTAAGGGTGTTGACCATCATAGCCTGGGCCTTCGGGAGATCGAACACTATCACCTCCTTAGGTTCGGTCTCTTCTTTAGAGGCAGGTTTGGATCGAAGCTGGACGTAACAGTCCGGGTAAGCCTCAAAACTTGGGAAGAATTCCACTTCTTCCAGGACAACCGAGCCGACCTTCTCACTGATGAAGATCCTGCCCGTTGCGATCGGCATACCTCCAGGGGTTGGCGTGCGAGCATGCAGGGAGGTCCTTAACCGAATTCCTTTTCGGCTCTTTGGAACTTCCCATGGTCCTGATGTATTCGTGTGTCTCGCGGAGTTTCTTGTCCATGATGGCTTCGAGCGTCCGAAACATCTCCTGGGCGCTGGTTGGGATGGGGTCAGGGGTGGCGGAGGTAGACGGGAGTGATACTTCCGTCGGTGTAGGAGTTGGGTTGGTGGTGGAAGGCGGAGCGACCTCTTGCTCCGACCCAGTGTATTCCACTTGGTCCTACTCATAGTCCAATTCTTCGGCCATGAGGTTCCTCTCCGTTGTCTCCGACACTTCCGACATACATTCCGCGTTGTCGGTATCCAGGCGACACTCGTGCATGGACTGAGCCATGACAACATCGGGTTCCACCGTGATCTGGACGGTGGGGATCTGATCCTTGGGGACCACAGAGTCTGGGGATGCCTTTGGGAACAGTAAGGCCCTCAAGTCTTCGGTGGCAAGGTACGGTCCAGTGGCGTTCTTCTGGAAGCCACGCACCCATTTGCGTAGCTTCTCTCGAGAAGCGTCCCTAACCTCCGCTGAGGGAGGGTTATTGAACGCCTCGACCAGGCGTTCCTGGTAGACCGTACAGTTCAGTGGGTCCCAGAACTTCAGATCACCTTTTTTGTTTGCACAAGGGGCGTGAGTCCTACACGCCGTGTGCCCATAAAAGTGCGGGCGCTTCACTCCACAGAAGTCATGGTCGCACTTCACGTACTCCTCCTGTAAGAGAAAGAGGACATGAGTATGGGGGAGTCATAAGGATGACTTCTATTTTAAGGTTAAGGATTAAGTGATTAATCTTTAACCTAATATTAAGTGGTAGAAATACTGTGACGTTCAGAGAGTGGGCGGAAAAGAAGGAGATAGACACATCCTCCGTGTAACCCGCCCGGCCGGTTACCGTAACCTTATCCGTAGGCAATTTGTTGTGACCGAGGACACGGCAGAATTCAACATATCATGCCGTGAAGGCAGTGGGAATTCTAGTGGGGATTGCCAAGGATATAGAACTGGGACTGAAGCCACTCAGACCCAAGGATTGGGAACGTAGAAGATCCCATAGGGTAACGGTTTCCGGTAACCGGCCGTGCTAAGATACACGTAGCATGCTGGAAATCTGTGATATGCAAGAAGACAGCATGGTTACTAATGGAACGGTAAGGCAATACCTATCCATTATGTAATCAAACCATCTGGTTGCGATGTAGGGCTATCAACATCAGATGATAGCTAGAAGAAGGGGGTGCAAGTCGCCTTGACGCCTCCGGAAGGCTCCGGCAGACCGCCGGCACGCCGGAGGCCGCTCCAGCAGAGTTTCTGGCATTAGGGAGGACAATATAGAAGTCAAGAGTAATACCAGGGTGGCGGCCGCCGGCACAGCGGCGGCACGTCGGCGGGGAGCGGAGGCTCCGGCAGCCGGAGGTTGCCGGATTGGTGACAGGAACAAGGATGGTTATAGCAGAACTGGACTGCCGGCAGCGGATGCCGGCACTCCGGGGGCCGGCCGGTGGACGGACGACTGAAGCAATGAGGAAAGAGGGAAGGCCATCGGCTAGGCGCCGGCGGCAGGCGGAAGTCCCCCGGCACACGGAGGACTGACGGCCCACAGGGCAAGGGGTAAGTCACCAAGGTAGGAGGTGGGTATCACCGACAGTAGAGGCGGCAAGGGACCGACACCAGGATAGTAAAAGAGACAGAAGGGGGGGATGTAGGGGTCCGGCCACGGACCCCAAGGCATCCCACCTGAGTGGGTGAACCCATGATAGAGGCTAGCCCTATCACCCAGAAGCAGGGGCCGCAGAGGACCGGGAGCTAAGGCAGCCCAAGGGAGGGCAGGGAACACCCAAGAGGGGGGAAACCCCTGTAGACAGAATGCATCCAGTGGTTAACCCCATAGGACACTATGAAGGGTATACGTACCAGAGCGGACTGCACACGGGAGCTCAAGGTAGCCCTATCACTCCACCCTAAGGAGGAGTTGTAGGACAGGGGACAGATGGGTATAGACTAACCTAAGTATAGGCTAGGCCATACAAGTGATAGGTGGGGAGGGGAGAAGAGAAGGGTCTTCTGTGGAGGAGGTTCTGTACCAGAGCAGCCACCAAGGAAGGGAGGACACTCCCTAGCCTAAGGTGAGGCAGCCTGCCTGAAACCGGTGCATGGGTATCGTTTCAGCAAGGTACAGAACTAACCCCTCCAAAACCTAACCTAGAGCAGGGATGTTACACCTTGAACTAGGAAGGATGGAAGACGTATCACTATTGCAGGGAAGGTCGGAGACCTAGCCCCAGCAATAGAGGAAGGACTAGCCGTTCCTCATTCTCGGACGCAACCCTAAGGGGGGATCATTCCCTTAGGGAGGACAGAGAAGCGATATAATACTCTGATATGAGCTTGATCCCCTTACGTGGTAGGGGGAGCAAGGCTACACAGAGGGGATGCCCTAAGGCAGGGGATGAAGGAAGCATATAGGGGTCCTACTTGTAGGTTAGGTTAGAAAGACACACTATCTAACCTGTCCCTTATATGGTCCCTGAAGGCGAAAACACTTGCATCACAGTCAATAGTATTGTAAAATAATGCCACTATCTTCATAAATAAACCTAGGATCACTGATAAATATCATGCATGAACACTGATATAGGCGCTCTGGCCTTGGGGCTATACTAGCCAACTGGTATGGGGTCAGTTGATGACCGATAAAAAAGCGTCAAAACACGATATAAAAGTTCCTAGCTATGAAGACTAAAAAACTAATAGTATCGATTAGTTAATGAGGCCGGAAAATGCGGTTGAGGCTATCTAAATAAGGCATGCAAAACAACAGCGACGCCATAAAATGGCCGGTCCGGTCGAGGCACAGCTCTGCCACAAAACATCAAATATCTCGAAAAGTAAAAGTTACTTTACGGTCAGAGCTTATTTAAACAATACTGGAACCTTGTACTCAACTTTCCAGAAGAAGGCGAGGCCGAGGGTAGAGACATGGCTAAGATGCAAGTCGATAAAGATCACACAGGGAAAAATCCGACTAGTAAGGTGACCTACTAAATGAAGGATGAGGACGGATGTGACGTCATTTAGCAATGGCGCCCGTTCGTTTACGTCTCGAGTACCAAAAGTAGCCACGGACGAGATTAGCTGTGGAACAGCTCCCCAGCTATTCGCCGTCCCTCCATATCGAAGTGTTAACTCTGTATGGGGTGCAGATAGCTATGTGGCGCGTTAATACATGCGTCCCCTGTTGATATACGATGTCTTAAAGGGAAACCTTTAGGATACTCGCTCCAGAAGTTAGAATTCTGTGATAACCTGTGGTTAAATTCTCTGGGAATATCTTAGTAGTTATATACCCAAGGAAGCTACCAAAAAGGAACCTTCCATCAGGACGCCATGGCTTGAGCCCAAAAATAAACTGTACTGAAAAACAAGAATTTACCCGCCGCTAGAAATGACCCTTTTCGGCAGGTGTCTAATGAGCTTGGGGACTCCACCCACTTAAACACCTAACCCAAGCACAGGTAGCTGGTGAGGAAGTGTCATTGTTCTTTAAATCTCTATATGTATGTCCGTACGTTTGCTTTCCCTATAAAATGTAAAGAAGCCTCTCTCAATAAATCAGTCCTCTGAGGAAGTATCACGAAACTAGTCAGGACTTAAGCGTATATTTCGTATTTTCATTTTCCCTGTGGTTCTTCTGCATCTGAGCATCACGTTTTCCTGTGATTTTTCCGCATATATATATATATATATATATATATATATATATATATATATATATATATATATATATTAATATATATATACATATATATATATATATATATATATATATATATATATATATATTTATATATATATATACCTATTTGTATCTAACTATCTATATATCTATCTATACACACACACACACACACACATATATATATATATATATATATATATATATATATATATATATATATATATATATATATATATATATATATATATATATATATATATTTATATATATACCTATTTGTATCTAACTATTTATATATCTATCTATACACACACACACACACACACACACACACATATATATATATATATATATATATATATATATATATATATATATATATATATATATACAGTATATATATATATATATATATATATATATATATATATATATATATATATATATTGAAATAAGCAATATATTTTAACAAATTAATGTCTGGATTCTCCCACCGACATCGGGATCAGAGTCCCAGTTGGAACCACTCAAAGACAATAGTATCTGACCGGCCGGGAATCGAACCCTAGTCCAAGATAATACCATTTAGCCACGAAGAATCGGAAAACCACATTTAAATGTGCAAAATTTATCATATATATATATATATATATATATATATATATATATATATATATATATATATATATATATATATATCATCACTTGTATAAAAACACTCAGTGTCAATGACCTTAGATGTCAGGATGCCAGATAACCTCAAATCAATCAATCAATTATGGGAAAAACAAAAAGGGAAAATTATATATGATGAGTTAGATTTTTGATGAGGATGATACATACATACATATACCAAGGCACTTCCCCGAATTTTGGTGGGTAGCCGACATTAAACAAATGAAACAAAAAAGGTGACCTCTCCTCTCTACGTTCCTCCCAGCCTGACAAGGGACTCAATTGAGTTTGGCTGGTACTGCCAGGGTGCCACAGCCCACCCTCCACCGTTATCCACCACAGATGAAGCTTCATAACTCTGAATCCCCTACTGCTGCTACATCCGCGGTTATCCAAGGCACCAGAGGAAGCAGCAGGGTCTACCGGAAGTGTGTCAAAATCACTTGCTATTCATTCCTATTTCTAGCAAGCTCTCTTGCCTCTCTCACATCTATCCTGCTATCACCCAGAGCTTCCTTCACTCCATCTATCCTCCCAAACCTTGGCCTTCCTCTTGTACTTCTCCCATCAACTCTTGCATTCATCACCTTCTTTATCAGACAGCCATTTTCTATTCTCTCAACATGGCCAAACCACCTCCACACATTCATATCCACTCCAGCTGCTATCTCATTTCTTACACCCGTTCTCACCCTCACTACTTTGTTCCTAACCCTACCTACTTGAGATACACCAGCCATACTCCTTAGACACTTCATCTCAAACACATTCAATTTCTGTCTCTCCGTTACTTTCATCCACCACAACTCCGATCCATATATCATAGTTGGTACAATCACTTTCTCATATAGAACTCTCTTTACATTCATGCCCAACCCTCTGTTTTTTACTAATCCCTTAACTGCCCCCAACACTTTGCATCCTCCATTCATTCTCTGATGTACATCTGCTTCCACTCCACCATTTGCTGCAACAACAGACCCCAAATACTTAAACTCCCCAAGTAACTCTCCATTCAACGTTGACATTCAACCTCGCACCACCTTCTATCTCGTACATCTCATAACCTTACTCTTACCCACATTAACTCTCAACGTCCTTCTCTTACACACACCAAATTTTGTCAATAATCGGCCATGCTTCTCTTCCACGTTTACAACCAGTACAGTATCATCCGCAAACAACAACTGATTTACCTCCCATTCATGGTCATTCTTGTCTACCAGTTTCAATCCTCGTCCAAGTACTCAAGCATTCACCTCTCTCACCACTCCATCAACATACAAGTTAAACAACCACAGCGACATCATACATCCCGGTCTCAGCCCAACTCTAACCGGAAACTAATCGCTCACTTCATTTTCTATCTTATCACATGCTTTACTACCTTTGTAGAAACTTTTCATTGCTTGTACAACCTTCCACCAACTCCATATAACTTCATTACATTCCACTTTGCTTCCCTATCAACTCTATCATACGCTTTCTCAGATCCATAAACACAACATACACCTCCTTACCTTTTGCTAAATATTTCTCGCATATCTGCCTAACTGTGAAAATCTGATTCATACAACCCCTACCTCATTTAAAACCACCCTGTACTTTTAAGATTGCATTCTATGCTTTATCCTTAATCCTATTAATCAGTACTCTACCATACACTTTTCCAACCACACTCAACAAACTAATACCCCTTGAATTACAACAGTCATGCACATCTCCCTTACCCTTTTATAGTAGTATAATACAAGCACAAACCCAATCTACTGGTACCATTGACAACACAAAACACATATTAAACAATCTCAACAACCATTCAAGTACAGTCACACCCCCTTCCTTCAACATCTCAGCTCTCACACCATCCATACCGGATGCTTTTCCTACTCTCGTTTCATCTAGCGCTCTCCTCACTTCCTCTCTTGTAATCTCTCTCTCATTCTCATCTCCCATCACTGGCACCTCAACACCTGCAACACCAATTATATCTGCCTTCCTAATATCTTCGACATTCAGTAAACTTTCAAAATATTCCGCCCACCTTTTCCTTGCCTCCTCTCCTTTTAACAACCATCCATTTCCGTCTTTCACTGTCTCTTCAATTCTAGAACCAGCCTTCCTTACTCTCTTCACTTCTTTCCAAAACTTCTTCTTATTCTCTTCATATGACCCAATCCCTGACCCCACCTCAGGTCAGCTTCCCTCTTTGTCTCACTTACCTTGCGCTATTTTTTCTCTCTATATCTTTCATACTTCTCTACACTATCACTCTGCAGCCATTCTTCAAAAGCCGTCTCTTTCTCTTCCACTTTTACCTTCACACCTTCATTCCACCATTCAATGCCCTTCCTCATGCTGCCTCCAACAAACTTCTTGCTACACACATCATTTGCAATTGCAACAAAATTTTCTTTTACTAACTTCCACTCTTCCACTAAATTACCAGTTTCTCTCACTTTCACTTCGTCATATGCCATTTTCAACCTTTCTTGATATTTACTTTTCACCCCGGTGTTATTAGCTCTTCAACCCTCACTAGCTCCCTTTTACATCCACCTACTCTATTCCCCCACTCTTTTGCTACAACTAATTTTCCTTCCACCAAAAAATTATCAGGCATACCGTTAGCCATGTATACTTGTTTTAATATTTCTTTTTGAAAAATCTAGAACTCATCACCATCTCTTGCTCAACACACATATCTACCAGTCTCTCACCACTCTCATTTTCACCTGGTATGCCATACTTTCCAATGACACCTTCTACCTCCCCAACGCCCACTCTAGCATTTAAGTCACCCATGAGAACTACATTATTCCTTCTAACCAGTCCTTCTACACACCTAGTTAATTCATTCCAGAACTCATTCCGCTCTTCTTCACTTTTCTCACAACCTAGCCCATAAGCACTGACAAAAGCCCAACATTCCCTACCCAACCTAACCCTTACCCACATTAACCTAGATGATATCTCCTTCCATTCCACTACTTTACCTGTTATCCATTCACTCAGTAATAAAGCCACACATTCTCTTGCACTTCCCCATTCAATCCCAGACACTCTACCAGACATTTCACCATACATCACTTCACCTTTCCCTTTTATCTTTGTCTCACACAAAGCCAAAGGATGATAAAGTAAGCATATATTTTCCTTTGAGCTATGTATTCTGAGATTGAGACATGGAAGATTTATCTGTATAAGGATTAAGATGAACCTCATTTTGTAATAACATATAATACTAAGTATCAGCCCATGTACCTGAACTGCTTAAGAAACAATACTTCAGCAAAAGATATACATTATTTTTTATTCTCGAAATACCTGAGGATTTCGTACCTAGTACTCTGGAAACACCCGCCCAGTAGCAAAATAACATATGCAAAAAATACTTACATATATAATTATTCGCAGAGCAAAGTAAATCCTCAGGGGCAAACTTCCATCAGATTAATATGTTATCGGAAACAGCGGCAAAGTTGATTACGAAGGAGAAAAGTCAGTCACGTTTCTCCCATGATTAATTTTTTGGTACTGCTTTTCCTCCTGGGGGATGCACCAGGCGAGGTGGAATTTGGTACAGAATTCAATGTTTAAAGGCACTCTCTCTGGAAAGAACGTAGCAGGTCGATATATTGAATGAAATTCTTTTGACGGAATTGTAAATGACTAGAATTTTTCAGTTTAGATCTATTTATCTATAGAAAATTATTTTTTCACAGTAACATAGACTATAAAAGACATTACTTTATTGTGATATTCTGTTATTTTTGAGGAATGACATTTGAAAAATATCTTTATTGCGAATGAAATCTAATTCATTTTTGAAGGGGAGGGTGCGTGAAGGCTTGACTTAATCATTACAATTCACCTCAATAAGCCTTAAGCTACAAGATTCTTTTGAATGTATGGACAAATTAATTATTGTTTATATCTATTTTGTAAGGAAACTTACAATCTAAATGAAAAACCAATTGATTGAGCAAACGTACATAATTGTTAACAGTAATGTCCTGTATCTTAGGTAAAAGTGCTTCAACTTTATGGAATACATTACGAGACTTGTTTTTTATCAATGGTAACTCGAGAATTTTTCCTGCCGTAATTAAAAAAAAAAAACATGGAGTAAAAAGAGAATATTAGGAGAGCTTTACAAGAATTTTATAATGTTATTTTCCATTTCATTCTTTTTTTATTAACTATTTTCTGGTGATATTGTTCATGACAATTTTATGATTATTATTATTATTATTATTACTATTATTATTATTATTATTATTATTATTATTATTATCATTATTATTATTATAGATTGGATAGTTGTATCGAAAGTCTAGATTTCTTATTTAAGACGTTTTCAATAAGGGTTCTATAGACAAATTACAATATTCGGAGAATGAAAACTATTGATCAATTAAATTTATAAATAAATAGACCCAATATACTGTATAGTTTTACATTATAAAGAGATAAAATGAATTAAATAGTGTAAAAAATAATTTAAAAATTTTAGTGAATTAAGTGATCCTCAGGAGACTGTCTCTGATCCAGCCAAGGAGATCACATTTCCCCTGAAGCAAAGCCATTTCAACCATTAAGGCTGTTCTGAGCCGGGCTCTATTAGGTGATTATTGAACCTGGTAACTTGAATGGTATTGTCATTTAATAGCTTCTCCTCTCTAATTCCTCAATAATTGGGTTAGTCATCAAGTGACTCCTGACTGTAATTCATTTTGAATAACATTGATTTAACAGATCTGATTTGCATATATAGTAGATAAGGAACGGAATCTATTTAATATTAAGTATGCCGTATCGCCTTACAACCTTGCTGAGTGGTAGTGTGTTTTTGCAGAGACTGTTTTAAGACGGGCAATGAATGTAAAAAGAAGGGGGAACATAAATTGTACATTATTACCACGAAATTTCATGAATCAACATGAGGAGAGATCTACGCTATAATACAATACTATTGTACACAAGGCGTCCGAATAAAGGACTTATAAATATTTAGATAGATATGCATACGCACACGCACATACATTTTCAACGCTTCCCTCCCTCTCCCCCTTTCCTAACTACAACCACAATTTATGTGAGAGTGTGGTTTCCGAGTGTGCCTCTCGGGGTACCCCTTCCCACTAGGGTATAGCTGCTACCTCTTTCTCTGAGCACGACAGAGTATACTGTATATATATATATATATATATATATATATATATATATATATATATATATATATATATATATATATATATATATACATATATATACTGTATACACATATATATACATACATATACATATATATATATATATAAATATATATATATATATATATATATATATATATATGTATATATATATACAGTTTATATAGACAGTCAGCAACTTGTATGTTATATAAATATATATATACATACATACATACATATATATATATATATATATATATATATATATATATATATATATATATATATATATATATATACAGTTTATATAGACAGTCAGCAACTTGCATGTTATATATAATATATATATATATATATATATATATATATATATATATATATATATGTATATATATACATATATGTATATATATATATATATATATATATATATATATATTTATATTTATATTTATATTCATATATTTATATTTATTTATATATATACACACACACACATATATATATATATATATATATATATATATATATATATATATAGAAAATCAGACACTTGCTCATTATTATATAAGAGAGAAGCTTCCTAGTGGATATGGATGCCTTATAAGGACCAATACATCCGCCATTAAATCCCGCTTTGCCTCTTTCAATGAAAAATCCAGAATTGTCCTGGTTATAATTTTTTTTTTTTTTGAAATTGAATAAATTGGCATTAACTTCATGAAGTGATTAAGTGATTATCCTAACGCCTCTTGATTCTACAACCATCTCAAAATGCATGCTTAAGAAATTATAGTAAAATGTTTAAAGATGTAATAATATATACAAGTGCATATATACATACTGTATGTCCCTTTCTGGATATTGATACCATAGTAAAATGAAAGGGTTTGTGCATCGCCATAATCAGCAAAGCTGTACTTGTCAGGTTGATTTGCTGTGAGCCATTATGCTCCTACCATCACCAATCCATATTAGCCAGCGTGGTGATGAAAATGGCCAAACCAGAGACATGACTAAGGACATGTCTGAGGCCTTGTCCCCAATTTGGACTAGAAATGACTGTAATGGTGATATATATATATATATATATATATATATATATATATATATATATATATATTTATATATATACATATATATATACATATATATATATATATATATATACTGTATATATGCGTAAAAATCACACACACACACATATATATATATATATATATATATATATATATATATATATATATATATATACATAGTGTATATATATATTTATATATATATATATATATATATATATACATATGTGTGTATATATATATATATATATATATATATATATATATATATATATATTTCATCGTCATTATCATCATGAACCGTTGATAGTCCACTGCCGGAAAAAAAAGCCTCAGACATGTTCTTCCATTCCAGTCTTTTATGAACGTTCTTGCAACTTTATACCTGCAAATTTTCGTAGTTCGTCAATACATCGTCTTCTCTCCCTTCCCCTGATTCGTTTTCAATCTCTGGGACCCATTTGGATTTTGTTTTTGTCCACAAATTAGCTGTTATTATCATTATTTGCCCTGCCCATGTCCTTTTCATGTTTTTACTTGTTAGAATATCCTCTAATTTAGTTTGCTCTCGTATCCATGTTGCTTTTTTCCTGTCTCATAGAATTATTCCCATCATTATTGTTTCCATTGGTCTTTGAGTTACACCTAACCTATGCTCTAAGGGTTTAGTAAGACTTTAAATTTCTGATGCACAAGTTCAGCTAATTCAAAATTTATATTTTCAAAGTTGCATTTTATTTTCATATTCTAATTTTGTTATACTAAAGTTCTTCATCCTATGCTTATACTCCTTTTAATTTCAGTTTCATGACGTAGGGAAACACTGTCTGTCCTAAGTAAGTACATTCATTAACAACCTCTCGAGGTTTGTTCTTAACCCTTACTTGTTGGCTTTTTGCCTTTTTATCATTATTATTATTATCATTATTATTATCATTATTATCATTATTATTATTATTATTATTATTATTATTATTGTTATTATTATTATCATTATTATTATTATTATTATTATTATTATTGTTATTATTACTATCATTATTATTATTATTATTATTATTATTATCATTATTATTATTATTATTATTATTATTATTATTATTATTATTTGCCGAGCTACAACCCTAGTTAGAAAAGCATGATGCTATAAGCCCTGGGGCTCCAACAGGGAAAATAGCTCAGTGAGGAAAGGACACAAGGAGAAATATAATATTTTAAGAACAACAACAATGTTGAAATAAATATTCCCTATATAGATTTTGAACACTCTAACAAAACAAGATTAAAAGGATGAAGATAGAATAGTGTGCCTGAATGTACCCTCAAACAAGAGACCTCTAACCCAAGACAGTGGAAGACCATGGTACAGAGGCTATGGCACTTCCCCTGACTGGAGAACACTGGTTTGATTTTGGAGTCTCCTTCTCTTAGAATAGCTGCTTACCATAGCTAAAGAGTCTCTTCTGCCCTTACCAAGAGGAAAGTGGCCAATAAACAATTACAGTGCAGTAGTTAACCCCTTGGGTGAAAAAGAACTGTTTGGTGATCTCAGTGTTGTGCGGTGTATGAGTATAGAGGAAA
>NC_090742.1:120285950-120288450 GCF_036898095.1 Palaemon carinicauda | reverse complement strand
TTTGGCATTGCATTTACATGTTTGGTTTCAATTACATCTGTATTTACTGTTCTTCCTATTGTATTATCAATATTTCTAAAATTGATTAGGTAAAAGACAAATTCTCCCCTCTAAAGGCTGTCACTCCCTTACTTCGTGCTCCCTACTAAAGTTATAACCGCATTTTAACCACGGAATAAATTCCAAGTGTTCCATCATAAGGGAACATCTGCTACATTGCAAAAGACTCTGAAACCAAACTTTCCACAGAATTGCTTCTACGGGAGGCAAAAAACTTCCATGTTGGATGTATATTGCAATAGAATTTGGAGGTTTTGCTCTGAACAACCCACATACGTCAGATGTAATGCAGTTTGAATAACACGAAATCTATTCATATAAAGATCCTTTTATAATCTGACGTTGAAGAGGGCAGCTGAATTTTCTTTATCTGTACAATAACTCAAGATGTATTTATGCCGGGTAAAACTCAAGATCTATTATGGCCATCAAAGATTGTTGTGTTAGAGGCGTAGTAGGAGGCACAGTAGTTACAGAAACTTGAATTATCTTTTATTTTTATATCAATTACATCTAATGCAGCATATGTTCTTTGGTCATGAAAAGTAGATACAAAAATATTACGTTGGGTAGATATGTTTATTAAGGTGCGTACGATAAAAATATACTTGCTAGTTGATTTTACCAGAGCAAAGCTAACTCTATTTAGGATGTTATTATTATTATTATTATTATTATTATTATTATTATTATTATTATTATTATTATTATTATTATAAGCTAAGCTATAACCTTAGTTGGAAAAGCAGGATGTTCCAAGGGGTTCCAACGGGGAAAAATAGACCAGTGAGGAAAGGAAATAAGGAAACATAGAATAGTGTGCCTGCGTGAACCCTCAAGCAAGAGAAATCTAACCCAAGACAATGGAAGACTATGGTAATACTTCAGCACTTCTGTACAACTCAAGAATTGTGACTGTCAATAAATCTATTTAGAATATTTCCTTTTCTAGGATAAATATTCAACTCAGGTCAACTACTTAAGCATACTAGCTTCACATTACGCATTCCTACTTTGTATCAACATATTTTAAATCTTTTAGTAAACTAGGTTTGATATGCTTTAAACAGAAGCATCTAAATTCAATTAATCTTTTAAATATTCATTCAAGTCATTCAGGAAGGTAGATTTACGTGCGCATCTTCTATTCTGAGTTCCATTTACTCATTAGCCTTTATGGCGTCATCTAATTGCTAATATAACATATTGTTGACATAACTCTCTCACCGTTCCATTACCTCATTCACTTTTAAACTCACTGTATCATTTTGCTATCTCATTAACTTTTATGAATAACTACCTAACAATATCATATTGCTTGTATATAAACTTCATATCTTCTTTATTTTACAACCACATACTAACTGCTTTCCCTTTAACTTCATCGCAGAATATGAAAAGAAATACCTCATTAACGTTTTGTACCATCATAATTATCATTATGGAGAAAACTTGGAACTCTAACACATTTGGAATAAAATAACGTACATACTTCAAGTTTACAGTTTATAATATACTGTATAATTTGGCTAAATAAATTATATAAAAAAAGCTGCCTCCTGGAAACTTGACATGAAATCAATCTTCAGGATCCTGAAAATCGAATAAACTTTTCAGACGCATTAGTTTCTCCTAGACAATTTCTGTAAATCAATCTTGTATCTAAGACTTGGAATTTATGTTATTTAAAATCAAAGAACATCGTCCATTCACACTCAAAGATACTAGGCCTTGAAAAAAAAAAAAAAAACAGAGAGGACAATATGTTTATACTCAATGTGTATTTTTTCCTGTAAGTATTTCTGCTTTCTTCTTCTTCTTCTTCTTCTTCTTCTTCTTCTTCTTCAAAATGGACTTACTAAAAATATCTTCTTCAACATACTTAGAGGGTTAGCAAATGCAGAAAAAATTCCGATGTGATATGATTATTTAAGTAAGTAAATGATATTCACAGCTAGAATAAAACACATATAACTAAGTATACATCAATTGTGTAAATCTTATGCATTTACTGTAGATACCGTCATAAAAAATTATTTTGTATTATATGAGATGGTGGTACTATAAAATTACTTTAAGTGACATGATTTTATTAAAAACAAAATAAATAAGCTAAATTCATTGATAATTTTCTGTGATTTATAAAGCATAAAATTAATCTCTTAGATTTATCATAGACATTCACAGCTATTGTGAATAACAACTTTTAAAAATAAAATAGTTTGTATATTGCAAATAATTTTACATTTAACTTTATAACTGAATGTGGAAGTATGATCAATATAGAAAACGATTAATATTACTGTATTATTTCCGATTTAAAGATTCGTTACTTTCGGAGTGAATTGTCCTCTTAACCATAAGAGCATAATGGGTAAGAATTTATGTTCATTCTTGATGACATCTTTGGATAATAACGGAAGCGTTCTTGTACATGAGA
>NC_090742.1:120268450-120275950 GCF_036898095.1 Palaemon carinicauda | reverse complement strand
CCCAAAATTCCCCATTGAAGTAAGGACATATCTTGACGACATTGGTAAATATATCATGTTGCTCGTCTTTTGCTTTGGCATGATAGTGTATGCGGAGAAATCGATAGTATTCTTCTCTTTACTCATTGCCCAGATAAGTAAAGAATAAATGCCTTCGATTTCCATGAGGAATCTGACGAAGTGAGGACTTGCGGCACTGAAATCTCTTTTGAAATCTAAAAGGACACTGACGAACTAAGGAAAAGAGACGATGAAATCTCGAAAGAAACAGATAATCTAATGGAAGAAGCTAAAAAAATGTCAAAGAACTTCTAATGCAAGGGGTGTGGGAGCTAAAAATAGGTCAAAGAACTTTTAATGCAAGGGGTGTGGGAGCTAAAAAGAGGTAAAAGAACTTCTAATGCAAAGGGGTGGGGGAGCTAAAAAGTGATCAAAGAACTTCCAATGCAAGGGATGTGGGAGCTAAAAAGAGGTCAAAGAACTTCTAATGCAAGGGGGTGTGGGAGCTAAAAAGAGGTCAAAGAACTTCTAATGCAAGGGATGTGGGAGCTAAAAAGAGGTCAAAGAAAGAACTTTTAATGCAAGGGGTGGGGAAGCTAAAAAGAGGTCAAAGAACTTCTAATGCAAGGGGTGTGGGAGCTAAGAAAAAGGTAAAAAAACTTCTAATGCAAGGGGTGTGGGAGCTAAAAAGGGGCCAAAGAACTTCTAATGCAAGGGGTGTGGGACCTAAAAAGAGGTCAAAGAACTTCTAATGCAAGGGGATGTGGGAGCTAAAAAGAGGTCAAAGAACTTCTAATGCAAGGGGTGTGGGAGCTAAAAAGAGGTCAAAGAACTTCTAATGCAAGGGGTGGGGAAGCTGAAAAGAGGTCAAAGAACTTCTAATGCGAGGGGTGTGGGAGCTAAAAAGAGGTCGAAAAAATTCTAATGCAAGGGGGTGTGGGAGCTAAAAAGAGGTCAAAGAACTTCTAATGCGAGGGGTGTGGGAGCTATAAAGAGGTCAAAGAACTTCTAATACAAGGGGCGTGGAAGCTAAAAAGAGGTCAAAGAACTTCTAAGGCAAGGGGTGTGGGAGCTAATAAGAGGTCAAAAAAGAACTTCTAATGCAAGGGGGTGTGGGAGCTAAAAAGAGGTCAAAGAACTTCTAATGCAAGGGGTGTGGGACCTAAAAAGAGGTCAAAGAACTTCTAATGCAAGGGGTGTAGGAGCTAAAAAGAGGTAAAAAAACTTCTAATGCATGGGGGTGTGGGAGCTAAAAAGAGGTCAAAGAGCTCCTAATGCAAGGGGTGTGGGAGCTAAAAAGAGGTCAAAGAACTTCTAATGCAAGGGGTGTGGGAGTTAAAAAGAGGTCAAAGAACTTCTATTACAAGGGGTGTGGGAGCTAAAAAGAGGTCAAAGCACTTCTAATGCAAGGGGTGTGGCAGCTAAAAAGAGGTCAAAAAACTTCTAATACAAGGGGTGTGGGAGCTAAAAAGCGGTCAAAGAACTTCTAATGCAAGGGGGTGTGGGAGCTAAAAAGAGGTCAAAGAACTTCTAATGCAAGGGGGTGTGGGAGCTAAAAAGAGGTCAAAGAACTTCTAATGCAAGGGGTGTGGGAGCTAAAAAGAGGTCAAAGAACTTCTAATGCAAGGTGTGGGGAAGCTAAAAAGAGGTCAAAGAACTTTTAATGCAAGGGGTGTGGGAGCTAAAAAGAGGTCAAAGAACTTCTAATGCAAGGGGTGTGGGAGCTAAAAAGAGGTCAAAGAACTCCCAATGCAAGGGGTGGGGAAGCTAAAAAGAGGTCAAAGAACTTCTAATGCAAGGGGGTGTGGGAGCTAAAAAAAGGTAAACAAATTTTCAATGCAAGGGGTGTGGGAGCTAAAAAGGGGTGAAAAAACTTCTAATGCAACGGATGTGGGATCTAATAAGGGGTCAAAGAACTTCTAATGCAAGGGGTGTGGGAGCTAAAAAGAGGTCAAAGAACTTCTAATGCAAGGGGTGTGGGAGCTAAAAATAGGTCAAAGAACTTCTAATGCATGGGGTGTGGGAGCTAAAAAGAGGTCAAAGAACTTCTAATGCAAGGGGTAGGGAAGCTAAAAAGAGGTCAAAGAACTTTTAATGCAAGGGGTTGGGAAGCTGAAAAGAGGTCAAAGAACTTCTAATGGAAGGGGTGTGGGAGCTAAAAAGATGTCAAAGAACTTCTAATGCGAGGGGTGTGGGAGCTAAAAAGAGGTCAAAGAACTTCTAATGCAAAGGGTGGGGAAGCTAAAAAGAGGTCAAAGAACTTCTAATGCAAGGGGCGTGGGAGCTAAAAAGAGGCCAAAGAACTTCTAATACAAGGGGTGTGGAAGCTAAAAGGAGGTCAAAGAACTTCTAATGCAAGGGGTGTAGGAGCTAAAAAGAGGTCAAAGAACTTCTAATGCAAGGGGGTATGGGAGCTAAAAAGAGGTCAAAGAGCTTCTAATGCAAGGGGTGTGGGAGCTAAAAAGAGGCCAAAGAACTTCAAATGCAAGGGTTGTGGGAGCTAAAAAGAGGTCAAAGAACTTCTAATGCAAGGGGTGTGAGAGCTAAAAAGAGGTCAAAGAACTTATAATGCAAGGAGTGTGGGAGCTAAAAAGAGGTCAAAGAACTTCTAATGCAAGGGGTGTGGGAGCTAAAAAGAGGTCAAAGAACTTCTAATGCAAGGGGATGTGGGAGCTAAAAAGAAGTCAAAGAACTTCTAATGCAAGGGGTGTGGGAGCTAAACAGATGTCAAAGAACTTCTAATGCAAGGGGTGCGAGAGCTAAAAAGAGGTCAAAGAACTTTTAATGCAAGGGGGTGTGGGAGCTAAAAAGAGGTCAAAGAACTTCTAATGCAAGGGTGTGGGAGTTAAAAAGAGGTCAAAGAACTTCCAATGCAAAGGGTGTGGGAGCTAAAAAGTGGTCAAAGAACTTCTAATGCAAGGGGTGCGGGAGCTAAAAAGAGGTCAAAGAACTTCTAATGCAAGGGGGTGTGGGAGCTAAAAAGAGGTCAAAGAACTTCTAATGCAAGGGGTGTGGGAGCTAAAAAGAGGTCAAAGAACTTCTAATGCAAGGGGTGGGGAAGCTAAAAAGAGGTCAAAGAACTTTTAATGCAAGGGGTGTGGGAGCTAAAAAGAGGTCAAAGAACTTCTAATGCAAGGGGTGTGGGAGCTAAAAAGTGGTCAAATAACTTCTAATGCAAGGGGTGTGGGAGCTAAAAAGAGGTTAAAGAGCTCCTAGTGCAAGGGGTGGGGAAGCTAAAAAGAGGTCAAAGAACTTCTAATGCAAGGGGTGTGGGAGCTAAAAAGAGGTCAAAGAACTTCTAATGCAAGGGGTGTGGGATCTAAAAAGAGGTCAAAGAACTTATAATGCAAGGGGTGGGGAAGCTATAAAGAGGTCAAAGAACATCTAATGCAAGGGGTGTGGGAGCTAAAAAGAGGTCAAAGAACTTCTAATGCAAGGGTGTGGGAGCTAAAAAGATGTCAAAGAACTTCTAATGCAAGGGGTGGGGAAGCTAAAAAGAGGTCAATGAACTTCTAATGCAAGGGGTGTGGGAGCTGAAAAGAGGTCAAAGAACTTCTAATGCAAGGGGTGGGGAAGCTTAAAAGAGGTCAAAGAACTTCTAAATGCAAGGGTTGGGGGATAGATGTCGCCAGCGAGGCTTTGGGGAAGGTGCGGCGGCGTTTGTGTTCTTTCTGATGCATTAACTCAGTTAAATACAAGTAAAAACAGGGCATTAAATACGTATTATGAATACTAAACTCTTTCTTATCTTAACAGCACAAATGAAATCTTACAAGTTCCAACATGTAACTAAGCGCTCCCGAAACACGAGTCAACCTTTTACTTTTGCTTGGAAGATATCCTCGCAAGTAAAAGGTAATCATTATGAATATGGAAAGAAAGATTTGCTTATACTTCCACCTTTTGCTTCAGAGAATTACCTTGTACTTCTACCTTATGCTTACAAGAATATCCTTCATTTCTATGAATACCTCCCATTGTAACGATTAATCTGGTTTACGAATATAATTTTTGTTGAAGTGTTAAGTTTAATCATGAGTTTTATTTTTTTGTATGGCTTAGAAAAATACTTATTCTTTCTCAGAAAATGTAAGATTAAGAAAGAGTGGAAAATGCTATAAAATTAAGAAATGGGTCCTTAGAAGAAAGCTGGTTTAATCAATAGATTTCTCAAAGGAATAAAAAAAATGTGGATCGAAAATCCTTCAAAGAATGAGCGAAGTTCCGATGAAATCCAATGACGTGTGGGAGAGACGGAGAAATAAAGAACTGGATCATATAAAATGTTTAAAAAAAAAGACCATAGCAAATAATTATATGCAAAAAGCAAATTTTATTAGTAAGAATGATAAATCTCATACACTAATGTTTCCTATTGCATTACCCTGCCTTGAAAACCTGCATCAATTCCTTCTTCGGAAAAAAAGGAGTTTATTATTCACATACGTAATAAGCTTAAAACCGTATATGAACAAATTCAGATTTATATAAAGAAAATCCATCTATAATAGAAAAAATAAGAATAATGATATATGGAGATTTGTTCAGGAAAGAGAATATTTTCCAAAAGAGAATTGCGAATCACAGATATCTGGTAAGGGAAATGTTCAAGGGAAAGCAGTCGAAGACACAAGTGCACCTCAACAGAAAGCAAAGAAAATCGCCAGCATTGCCTTCGGGCTTCCAAAGAAAGACAGGAAATCCTTTGAAGTATGCTTCAAGTTCCAATGGGAATATAAGAGATTATACCCGGTAAATTCGAAAGGGTCCAAAATAAAGTGAACGAGTATTTTCTCAAGATGAAATTTAAATAGAGGCAAGAATATAAAAACAAAAACTATGAAAGAACATTAGCACATTTTCTGGACTTAAGCAATACATAACCATCACAAAACTGCATAACTTCAATGAACACATTGAAATATTTAACTACATGCAAACTATAGCCATGGAAGTTAAAATTTAATCTCTCCAAAAGAATATTTTACAACTATTGAATGGTATATTAAAAATGTAATTGTTCAAATGAATTAGATTTTCTTCAAAGAATATTAAGACTCGGGGAATATATCAACAATAACTCTACGATCAATTTCAAATAGGCGAACAATTGTTTCAACTAAGAGGTTATAAATTGCAACTTTTTTATCATATTGTCCGTTCAGACAATAGATATATAACTTCACAATATCTATTAATGAAAAGAAGTTCTTGCTGAACCTCTCAACGATTTAGCTGTAACACCAAAATAAATGGTACTTGAATATACTGGATAGCTACTGGCACACCATGAATTATTGGTCAATCGAACTATAGAAATTAAATATACGTAAATAAAGGTATTGTTTGCTTTGTTGTCCAATGTGAATAGTCTAGAATCATAATTTACTCTTATCGAATAACAGATAACTATTGTCCTTTATTATCATACATCGGTGTAATGATGAAAGCAGACTGCTGAAACAAAAATGGCAAAATCACATTCCAAGAACGATAGGTTACCACAAATAATCTAGAAAAACAAATAACGATACATAACATTAAGTATTGGCAAACACTAATAATTAATAAGAATAATGTTCACTAAACAAGGACATCTTATAAATGGATCTTTAGTCAAATCTTTTTGTGAGCAATGTTAAAGTTTTATTGTTACTCATTTGCATTCCATACTTCTTGAAGAACATGCTCATAATTCTCATCATCCTCATCTCCTCCTAGGGCTATTGACGCAAATGGCCTCGGTTTGAGCATTAAAATCAATGCTTCTCCATTCATCATCTATTTCACGCTTCATAGTCCTCAGCTCTGTAGGCCTGGGTCTTCAAACTCTTCTAGTTTCTTGTGTACCCCAGTTGAAAGTTTGGTGAATTAATCTCTCTTGGGGAGTGCGAAGACCATGCCCAAACCATCTCCATCCACCCATCACCATGATCTCATCCATGATCAACATTTTTTGAAGTTAGGAATAAGTATAGAAAGAGTAGAAATTTCATACTCACTACAGTTGCATGTGAAGACTAAAAATAACAACGTAGATCCTTCATTGTGGACTGAACATTTGGTGTGAAAGTATTGCATTCAAGGTCTCACCTAGCCACCCAGTTCAGCGTTGTCACTACGTCTTAGTATCCTCAAATCCTGAATAACTACGATTTAGTCTTTTCCGTCGTTGTATTCCAGAGCAAGATCATCTGGAAATTTCTCGCAACTTATTTGATAGTAATAATAACATTAATAATTTAGATGATATTAATAGTTTAGGCATTATTAATTATTTCAATAATACTCCTAATAATAAATCTGATAACTCTAATAACAAAACTTGTTCATGGGCCTTCATAGCCTCATTAGCCTCATTTAACGGTTTTATGGTAATTTTTACCTTTTTCAATCCTTTTTTAGCCATTTATAACCATTTATAGCCTTTTAGCCTTAATAGCCGTTTTAACCCGATAAAAGTAAAGAGAAAAAATATATATTCAGCAATAATATTCTAATATTGTTTCTTTAACGAAATATAATAAGGTAAAATGCAGAGACTAAGGCTTACACTTTAGATGTTTTACATATAACTCTATTTGATTTGAAGAAGGTTGGTGTAACATGGTATTTTGGCAATAATTATGTGTGGGTCGATGTTTCTGGACATCGTTCTCCATCTACCTCTGTCCCACACTTCGGTTAATCATCCTTGATACAGTCCATCTACCTTCGCTTTGGTCTCCCTCTCCTTCTCCTTCCCTATACCTCCATTTCCATAACTCTTCTCCCAATATACTGTTCATCTCTTCTCATGACATGACCATACCACCTTAATCTACTTTCTAACTCCTGTGGTACCCCTAATTACCTCATTCCAGATCTTATCTCATCTTGTCACCCCCACACATCCATCTCAACATTCTCACATCTGCCACATCCAGCTTCTCTTCTGTCTTCTTTAATGCCCACGTCTCCGCTCCATACATCATTTCCGGTCTCACAACTGTCATGTGCACTTTACCTTTCAACTTAACCCCTATTGTCCTGTTGCATAGTACTCCAGTATCATCTCAGCAGTTATTCCATCGTATCCAGGTGGTTTTCATCTCTTGAGTTTTTGATAATAGCTTCGACTTCAAACACACCGAATTCATTCATGGACACATCAAGGTCTTCCTCAGCTTCAGGCATGTCAATCAAATTATTCCCTTCATATCTCATATTCATGACCTCACTAAGGTATCCCATCCAACATTCTTTCCTCATCTCCTGTTGTCATAATAGATACATCTCTCTTTTTGATGGGTATGTGCTTCTTCTTTTTTGCCCCAGTCAGGATTTCATTAATATTTCTTTGAGGGATTCTTACACCATAACCACTCCCTAAATTCCCATATATATATATATATATATATATATATATATATATATATATATATATATATATATATATATATATAAGATATAAAGAGGAAAATGTGGAAGAAAAGTACAAGGTAAGTGAGGCGAAGAGGG
>NC_090742.1:120258450-120263450 GCF_036898095.1 Palaemon carinicauda | reverse complement strand
CTTATTTCCCCAGCTGAGAGGGATGTAAACATTAGATTCTTTTAACTTTTTATAATGTTAAAATTTAAAACAATAAAAAGAGTTAGTCCATGCATAGTTCCAATAATTAGAATACACTTTATGTACATATATGAAAAGAGCTCAATGATAAAGACTATGATGAGGATATTTAATTATTCACAAACTCTTTCACCTAAAACACTATCAGCAGACGACATATTATAAAAAATTCTAGCAAGGGATCAATTGTTTACCAAGAATGAATATTATAAACATGGCTTTAATTGTACAGGATGCAGATAATATTTTGAACATGACTAAAGTAAAATCCTACTTCAGCTATATTTGGGTTTACAATTTGTATAGGTATTGTAAGAATTACTGTTTTATCTTTCTTATCATATCTTGGATTTCTTTAGGTTTGCTATCCTGGCAGGTAAGCAACCATCTGTTTCAAATACAGCCTCTTCCTTTAAAATTTTGATATTTGATATATATTTCTCATAGTTTAAAAACCTGAAGGCTATGAAATTAGTGTTATGATTCTGCCAAAAATTTGAACAAATTATCACAGCTGGAAGAATTGATGATAGTTGGGACCTGTTTCATAAAAAAAAAAAACTACTTTCATAATGCTGTAAATAAATTGTAATTCTTAAAATACTAAAACGCAATCAGGACATGTGTTAAACTTAATTGAAAGTTTAAAGGAAATTTTACACCTTAGTTCCGGTGTTACTGATGGGGAGGAATTCTATGCCGAAGGGGTTCCAGGTTGTTCAACATAAACACCAGAGGATTTACGTCATCATAAATAAATTAATGGTATTTAGGATTCTATACCCTAACAAGATCAATTATTTCAATTAACGTATATTATCTTGATATAAGAAGAGAACGTTTACTGTACTATGTATACTCCAGTTCATCTTCTTTTAGGAAATTATAAGTAACAACCCTTGTACTAGGTCTGCTATCCTTTGCAATATTAAAATTACTTTTGATTTTATATTGACATATTTATTAACTGATTATGATTAAAATGCTTCATTCATTGATCTTTATATTGTTTAATCTTGTTCAAATGTTGAGTCAGAAAAGCAAGATTAAAAATGTCTCCTCAAATACCCAGAAATAATGAACTTAATAGTGGCATTTTACTTTAACAATTATTGAGTAATATGCTGAAAACGTCTAAATAATAATAATAAAACAAATAATAGTAACAACAAAAATGATAACAATAATGATAATAGTAATGATATTGTTCGTAATAATAAAGAATAGTGATAGTAAAAAAAAAAATGATATAGGTGATGACAACTAAAATGGTAAAATAATTTCGTTTTTCATATAAAGCGGAACGGAACTACCGGATATCCATCACATTACATATTGAAAATGCTCTCTCTCTCTCTCTCTCTCTCTCTCTCTCTCTCTCTCTCTCTCTCTCTCTCTCTCTCTCTCTCTCTCTCTCTCTCTCTTTAACATCAGAAAAGAGAAAGCAAAAGACAATAATTCAATATCAAAACTTTTAAATAACGAAAGTACATCCTTCAAATATGGATTTTAGGGAAATATTATTTACATTTCTAAATACCCAAATTATGCACTGGGAGGACTTGCTACACTTGCAAATCATTGTACATGAGAGTAATTGTTTAGTGCAGGTGCAGAGTGCTGTGATATATCCCTTTTTGCATGCACACTTGATAGGGCTCCTTGTTTCTTCTAGGGCCGGTAGTATCTGTCCTTGAAGACTAAACTTGGAATACGGTGTTGATCTCTTTACTTCCAAACCACATTCCAGTCGGCTAATTTTAGGCGGGGATGTAAAACCTGCAGGTTTCCATCGTGACTTTTTATACTGAACACCTTGGCAATGTGACTCAAAACTATCCATGGTTGGTGAAAAATTACATAAATTTGGTGCAAAACGCCACTTCTCTCTACTTTTCCGTCGAAAGGTTTCTTCATTCAGCATATTAGGATCGTTTATTTGTTCATGGTTATAACAGGCTTGGTGTGAACTGTAGACACAATTTTGTTATCTCTTTCTTTAAGGCACTTAAATTTTCCAGTTCCAGAAGACCATTAAATGTTTTCAGCTTTTAAAAGGCTTTTGCATTACCTACACCAGCAATAAAAGAAACAGTGCCACAACTGTTTACCTCGTTTATATTTATGAAAGAATGGTTTTCCGAGCATGACTCCATACAAGGTGATTCATTTGCGGCAATCCATTTGTTTCTGCAACAGATGATGCGGTAAAATTATCAGGACATCTGTGCCCTCTGAAACAGGTGATAGACTGTTTTCCTGCAACAGCTTCTTGAATCATATGGTCACGGGGTACGCAATGTGAGCATCAAACTTCTTCATGAAACAATGCTGGGTCTTGAGAGCTAACTTCTATCATATATGAGCTGTGAATGCGGTCCAGTAATGATTCTTTGTTTGCCCGGTACTAAAGGCATATTACTCATTTCGGTCAGAAATCATTCATATTATCTTACGTGAAGCAGTAGACACGGTTAACTCCTTTTTGTCGTATAGATCTTCAGTTGTCAATTACTATGTGAGGTATAGAAACTACTTCGGTGTATCTAATCATTTTAGTCACTCCTTCATCAAGAAAATCAGAAACCTTAGCTGCTGAAGCAGGTGTGAGTACTCTTCAGAGTAGGGCACAGGCATAAAGGATCATGACACTTGGGGGGTTTCTTATTACATTTTCCTAATACTACTTGCAATTAATTTTTTGAGACAGGTTTTTGGATGATGCACATGTCACCATTATTGTCAAACAAATACCTATAGTACTAGAAGCATATTAATGTAGCTTTTAAACTGGTTTATAATGTATTTGCTGTAATGCATGTATATTTATCTTTATTTCGTATTTATAGGGCGTAAGAGTGTGTGGATCCATTTCTTCATATATAGCATTTTAGACTACTTAAAAACTATACTAACACAATATTGGAATCTAAAAATCTTAGATTTCAGTAAGATCATCCTCCAGGCATCAGGAGTAAAAGACGAAAAGACATCTTGTCTATCACCTTAAACCCAATCTGTCACCCTGATGCCAGTGACTTCATCAAGATTTACGGAACCCTTTGCGTCAATAGGCGTGAGAGGAGATGATGATGATGAAGAAGAGGAAATCTTAGATATTCATAGTTATTGGGGAGAAGAAATCAAATATCAGTTGTTTTGGTGCCGCCCGGTACAATAAGTTGTATTAATGGACCTTGCTTTTCCGAAGGACTCATCAGCGAAAAATAGTCTTCCGTTCAGTTAAAATGTATAATTTCTTTTTTTCTCATGACCTCTCTTTCACTGTACTTATTAACTTGTTTTCTTTCCTCACGAGGTTATTTTCCCCGTTCAAGCCATTGCGCTTATAGCATCATCCTTTTTCAACTAGGGTTTTACCTTAGCTCGCAATAATAATAATAATAATAATAATAATAATAATAATAAATAATAATAATAATAATATGGCTAGATTTCTATGATCACAACCTACTTTAGTATTATGAAACAGTTTTAATTTTTTATTGATATCATTTATCTTATCATGGTAAAAAGGCACTGACATGCATTTTCGATTTTACCGTAATATGAAAAATCTTCCACAAAATCATTTTCATTGAAAAAAGAATAAACAAGATGGAGATCAAACGTCTTTCCACCTTTCAAGAGTTACGACAGTTATCAATAGGTGCCAAATCTCAAAAGAATTTGTAAAAAAAAAAAAAAAAAAAAAAAAAAAAAAAAAAAAAAAAAAAAAAAAAAAAAAAAAAAAAAAAAAACCCTAAGGAATCGGGCAACGCTTAACAGATATTAAAGTTGATGCCTTTACAAAACTTCACAGCACTACCAAAATAAATCTAAAAGTACATACACGACATTATATACAAAATAATTACCAATCTCATAACAGTTTTTTTTAAACAATAATACATCGGAAATCAGATATATCTATGAAAATATTTGAATTTTTAGATTAAATAATGGTGCATTAAACATTAACGATTTTTTTAATAAAAGTAAAAAGGTAATTGCAATTCAGAATATGCTGACATATATAACAAGCCATAAACCAATAGAGTGTGTTTTAGCAAGACTACTTTTCTCTTATCTCTTTGGAGATGTAATGGGAATTACAGATACCTAAATGTTTGTTTGAAAGGCTACAGTGAACATATGAAAAAACATATGAAATTAAAGTATGGCGTTGCATAAGGTTCTTATTCTTTTTTTTAAATATGTTAAGATTTAAGGTATGAAACTAGAGAGAATGTGTTTACCTTTCTAACTGACTTCTTCAATATAGATATTGACATAAATCAAATTTTTTCGCTAACAGATAACCTTCCTGGAATTGTATCGACAAACAAAACATGGAGTAACCAGTCTGGTTGATAGGCAGAGGGAAAAGTAAACCTTTTTGTGGAAAGGAGTAAATATTGACCTCTGCCCTTCCTCAATTCTCAATATTAATGCAAATGTTGATTGGCTGGCAAGGAATTTTCCAGTAAAAAATATCTTTTCTTCCATTCTCTGCCAACGCACTTCTAGATTAATTTACCTTTAATGTGTTTATGATTATAACTAACATGCTCTTGTGTTTATATTTTGAATGGCTAGATGGCCACTGGAACTTTAAAGAGGTTCATCTCTACGAAAAAAAAAAAAATAAAAAAAAAATTTTGGATGATATAATAATAGACAATAGAAAAACGTTGATAATATGAGGAAGATATGATTGCTCGAGTAAATAGAATACTCTTTATTTACGGAACAAATAAGAAAAATTGGGACTTTGTAGTTAAACGGGGTAAGGGACTTCCCCATGATGCTGCCTAAGCACAAAACACATCAGTGACAAAATAAACAGAAGAATAAACATTTGTTGTCGTATAAATATATTACTCAACGCCATAATTATTTTACCAGTCTATAAATGACATACATAATGGTTTTTCATA
>NC_090742.1:120243450-120245950 GCF_036898095.1 Palaemon carinicauda | reverse complement strand
GAAAAATGAGCTGTAACTAATAAAAATATCAATAACACTAGGTGGAAACCCTAAAGAAAATCGTAGAAGAAGGCCAAAATAACTAATTTCTATCGAAGTATTACATCGTAATCAAGTTTGTAGTATTACAACTTAAAATACTATGAAATATATGAACAAGTGTGTAAAGAAAATTTTTAGGGAAAATCTAAAAAAAGACCTTCCGTGCATGATTTTTTTTTTTTCTAAACGTATTCCTACTTACAGAATTTGATCGTTTCGACTTCTCAAGGATAAAAATACTTCAACACTTTTCCTTTATGGCATAGCTTGTGATATGGGGAAAATGGACCATATACAATAAGCATTGATAATAAGTAAGAAATCAAGATATAAGAAAATAAAATTTGGTGGTATCGTTATTTTCAAAAATATACAGTCGCAAAGGAAATGAATGAGGAAAACTCAGGTTATCTTCCTTTTTATAAGGTAAAAAAAGATCGTATTTCGTTGTTTGCTTGACACGTAATATTTTGCTTAGTCGGAAACTACTTTTTATAGTCTGTAAATTGCTAGACAATAGAAAAGAACACGCACACACACAGTGTGTAGTAGTACGGATGGTGGTCCAACGGGTACCTAGAACGGCACCCCCTTCTTTTGCCACTCTTCCCCCTTACATCAAAGAGTTAAATCTATTCGGGGTGAAGATTGCCATGTGTTGTATCTAAAATACGTCCCCTGATATTATGCGATAACCTTTACTGTATACTCGTGCCAGGAGTTAGAATCTTGGAGACCTTCGGTTTATTTCTCTGGGAGTATCACTGTAGCAAATATCCCTTAGAAAGCTACCTAAAGGAACCTTCCATCAGGACAACATGGCACGAGCCCAAAAAAATGCAACTGTTCACACGACCCGTCAGTCTGACGGCGGCCCTCGGTCGTCAACCGTCCCAGTCGGCTCGGCTTCCTTTTCAAGAAACCTCGGTGGTTTGACGGCCGTTAGCCATCCGTCCCAACCAACGGGTTAATGATGTTTCGTGTGAACGAAGACCTGTATCGTATCCATTCGTTTCGTGGCCTACAACCTCGACTTTTCCTCATAGTATAGTCATAAATATTAGAGTTAGTTTGTTGTTGACAATGTATGAGAGTTTATTTGAACTTGTTCGAGGGAATAAGGAGATGTTGGACAAGGCAAACAAGATGTATAAAAATAATTTACATAAATAAAAGGTATGGAAAATGACTGGAGAGGCATTGAATAAAACGGGTGAATTTATCATCATTTTAATATTCTTGGGATGGTGCAGAAAGTATAACAAAGTTGCATAACTTATTTTATCAACACAGTTATCAACCAACATCTTGTAGTGTCAAAATGACCGTAATTTACTCGGTCCGCACATGACAAAGACTAAGTAAACAATGAAAACCGCGTGCGGTTAAACAGAAACGGAACGCCTCGTGTGACTGTACACCCAGCAACAAAACTGGTGTCGCCTCGCCAGACCAGACTTGGATACATCATGTCCTTCTTGCCCTGAAAGGTGGCCTGACATTTAAACAACCAAGACATCGTTGGGATGGTTCGAATGTGAGGAGGACGGTAATTACAGATATCAGTCAAAAAAGTGCGAGGATTGATGATATATATTTATATATATATATATATATATATATATATATATATATATATATATATATATATATATATATATATATATATATATATATATATATATATATACACAGTATATATACGTTTATATATATGTATACAATATATTATATATATATATATATATATATATATATATATATATACAATAATATATATATCTATATATATATATATATATATATATATATATATATATATTTATATATATATATATATATATGTATATATATATATATATATATGTATATTATATATATAATATATAATATATATATATATATTATATGTAATATATATGAATAAAAAAATAATATATAAATATAAATATATATACAGTATATATATATATATATATATATATATATATATATATATATATATATATATATATACATATATATATATATATATATATATATATATATATACATATATATACATATATATATATATACATATTTAAATATATATATATATATATATATATATATATATATATATATATATATATATATATATATATATATATATATATTATATATATATATATATATATATATATATGAAGGAGATAGAGAGGTCTTATCTTATTCATTTAAGAAATGCAATCGTTTTCGAGAATAGTTATCGAAAAATATAATCACACCGATATATTTGAATTCCTTATTACATTTTTATATGGAACATCCTTAAATATTGTGGGAACTGACTATTCTAATTAATATACGTGGGAATTATATATCCTTTGTTTGCATTATTCTAGCTGCTCTCTCTCTCTCTCTCTCTCTCTCTCTCTCTCTCTCTCTCTCTCTCTCTCTCTCTCTCTCTCTCTTT
>NC_090742.1:120230950-120238450 GCF_036898095.1 Palaemon carinicauda | reverse complement strand
GAGTGGAAGTTAGCAAAAGAAAATTTTGTTGGGATTGCAAGTGATGTATGTGGCAAGAAGGTTGTTGGAGGCAGCATGAGGAAGGGCAGTGAATGGTGGAATGAAGGAGTGAAGGTAAAAGTGGAAGAGAAAAAGAGGGCTTTCGAAGAATGGCTGCAGAGTAATAGTATAGAGAAGTATGAAAAATATAGAGAGAAAAAGGTGGAAGTAAAGCGCAAGGTACGTGAGGCAAAGAGGGCAGCTGACCTGAGGTGGGGTCAGGGACTGGGTCAGTCATATGAAGAGAATAAGAAGTTGTTTTGGAAAGAAGTGAAGAGAGTAAGGAAGGCTGGCGCAAGAATTGAAGAGACAGTGAAAGATGGAAATGGAAGGTTGTTAAAAGGAGAGGAGGCAAGGAAAAGGTGGGCGGAATATTCTGAAAGTTTGCTGAATGTTGAGGATGATAGGGAGGCAGATATGATTGCTGTTCCAGGTGTTGAGGTGCCAGTGATGGGAGATGAGAATGAGAGAGAGATTACAATAGAGGAAGTGAGGAGAGCACTAGATGAAACGAGAGTAGGAAAAGCATCTGGTATGGATGGTGTGAAAGCTGAGATGTTGAAGGAAGGGGGTGTGACTGGACTTGAATGGTTGGTGAGATTGTTTAATGTGTGTTTTGTGTTGTCAATGGTACCAGTAGATTGGGTCTGTGCATGTATTGTACCACTATATAAGGGTAAGGGAGATGTGCATGAGTGTTGTAATTCAAGAGGTATTAGTTTGTTGAGTGTAGTTGGAAAAGTGTATGGTAGAGTACTGATTAATAGGATTAAGGATAAAACAGAGAATGCAATCTTGGAAGTACAGGGTGGTTTTAGAAGAGGTAGGGGTTGTATGAATCAGATTTTTACAGTTAGGCAGATATGCGAGAAATATTTAGCAAAAGGTAAGGAGGTGTATGTTGCGTTTATGGATCTGGAGAAAGCATATGATAGAGTTGATAGGGAAGCAATGTGGAATGTGATGAGGTTATATGGAGTTGGTAGAAGGGTGTTGCAAGCAGTGAAAAGTTTCTACAAAGGTAGTAAAGCATGTGTTAGAATAGGAAATGAAGTGAGCGATTGGTTTCCGGTGAGAGTGGGGCTGAGACAGGGATGTGTGATGTCGCCGTGGTTGTTTAACTTGTATGTTGATGGAGTGGTGAGAGAGGTGAATGCTCGAGTGCTTGGACGAGGATTAAAACTGGTAGGCGAGAATGATCATGAATGGGAGGTAAATCAGTTGTTGTTTGCGGATGATACTGGACTGGTAGCAGACACAGAAGAGAAGCTTGACCGACTAGTGACAGAATTTGGAAGGGTGTGTGAGAGAAGGAAGTTGAGAGTTAATGTGGGTAAGAGTAAGGTTATGAGATGTACGAGAAGGGAAGGTGGTGCAAGGTTGAATGTCATGTTGAATGGAGAGTTACTTGAGGAGGTGGATCAGTTTAAGTACTTGGGGTCTGTTGTTGCAGCAAATGGTGGAGTGGAAGCAGATGTACGTCAGAGAGTCAATGAAGGTTGCAAAGTGTTGGGGGCAGTTAAGGGAGTAGTAAAAAATAGAGGGTTGGGCATGAATGTAAAGAGAGTTCTATATGAGAAAGTGATTGTACTGACTGTGATGTATGGATCGGAGTTGTGGGGAATGAAAGTGATGGAGAGACAGAAATTGAATGTGTTTGAGATGAAGTGTCTAAGGAGTATGGCTGGTGTATCTCGAGTAGATAGGGTTAGGAACGAAGTGGTGAGGGTGAGAACGGGTGTAAGAAATGAGTTAGCGGCTAGAGTGGATATGAATGTGTTGAGGTGGTTTGGCCATGTTGAGAGAATGGAAAATGGCTGTCTGCTAAAGAAGGTAATGAATGCAAGAGTTGATGGGAGAAGTACAAGAGGAAGGCCAAGGTTTGGGTGGATGGATGGTGTGAAGAAAGCTCTGGGTGATAGGAGGATAGATGTGAGAGAGGCAAGAGAGCGTGCTAGAAATAGGAATGAATGGCGAGCGATTGTGACGCAGTTCCGGTAGGCCCTGCTGCTTCCTCCGGTGCCTTAGATGACCGCGGAGGTAGCAGCAGTAGGGGACTCAGCAGTATGAAGCTTCATCTGTGGTGGAAATGTGGGAGGTTGGGCTGTGGCACCCTAGCAGTACCAGCTGAACTCGGCTGAGTCCCTGGTTAGGCTGGAGGAACGTAGAGAGTAGAGGTCCCCCTTTTTTGTTTTTGTTTTTGTTTTGTTTCTTGTTGATGTCGGCTACCCCCAAAATTGGGGTAAGTGCCTTTGGTATATGTATGTATGTATATATTGTTATGAACCGCCTTCATGGTTCAACAGGTTCTTTAAAAAATACTAAACGAATTGGGACTGTAATGAACCAATGGACTGCAACAACCAAAGGAGTGGGTAAGACAGAAAACACTTAAGTACCTTAACCTAGTTTATTTGACAAATGAATTATACAAAAATAGATTATATACAATAATTACAATGAGTACAGGTAATGGGAAGCACAGACACAAATGATCACAGCATAAATTCAGATAACCTTAAAATATCAAAAACAGAAAACTTAAACGTTCAAAAAAAATGTTAGATAAAATATGCAATACTCAACAAACAAACAAACACAGTAAGCAGCAGCAAGGACCAATATATATATATATATATATATATATATATATATATATATATATATATATATATATATATATATATATATATATATATATATATATATATACGTTTAACTGGGCTCCAGAAGGCACTAGAAGAGTTGAAAGACCCAGACCTACATGGCTGAGGACTATGAAGCGTGGAGTAGGTGATGATGAATGGAGATGTATTGAATTAAAAGCTCAAGATAGGGACGAGTAATTAAATCTAACCGAGATATAATATACATTGCTAGAAACAACATATACACATAGACCTTCGAAAAAAATTTAGAAAGTAATAATTCCATTGGAAAAATCATGTGAATATTACATCATTATTAATTATCTAAAATTAATTATTCAGAAAAGTACTCGTGAAATGCGTTTTTACGAGACGTATTTTCTGTTTCGAACTGCTCTGATATCGATTCGTACCGGAAATAGGTTGTTTTAAATCCCAAACCTGAAAAAATAAGTCGAAGCCTTCGGATATTTCAATGGGGATTGCTGAAAACTCCATTACCATTCGCCCGAGATCGATCACCGAGTTCGCTGCAGGTGTTACTTAATAATAAAAGTAATAAATTTTAGTATTAATTATCTTTTCATCTTCCTATTCAGTCTCTTAACTTTTCCTTCAAATTGCAAATCCGAGCGTGGGACGACTTCAGAACTTTCATACTCAAATCCATAAATTAAATCATCATCATCATCATCATCTTCATCATCATCATTAATTATGAATTATTAATTATTATTATTATTATTATTATTATTATGAGTTACTAAGATTTATTGAAACGAAAGAAGAGTTTTTTCGTGATTCCTAAACGGCTTGGGAAGAAAATCTTCACCGATCTCCGAATGGCTTCAGAAGAAAGGGTCATAGACTTAGCATGGAGTTCTGAATGACCCTAGAACAGAATTTCTGAACGGCTTCGGAAGGAAATTTTCCCGGATATGCAAATGCTTTCGGAAGAAACAGTCGTAGACTTAGCATGGAGTTCTGAATGACTCCAGAACAGATTCTTCCTGGAGCTACCTGAACGGCACCTGAAGAAAATTTTCCGGGATCTGCAAAAGGCTTCAGAAGACATCCGTAGACCTAGCATAGAGTTCTGAATGATTCCAGTACAGAATCTTCCCGGAGCAGCTCTGAACGGCTCAGCCCCGAGCTTCAAATGACTTCTGAAGACCTGATATTATTTTTTTCAAACTAAGCATGCAACGCAGTGAACATTGTTAAAGGCTATTTTTGGAACATGAAGAAGACTCTGAGAATTGCGTATTACAACTACAGGATCGACAGGAGGCTCTTCGGAACACCTTCAACTACAGCTGGTTTTAGTGGATGCTGCAGAAGTTGACGAACTTTGAAGAACATAATGTACGCGCCTTGAATGATCCTTTGCTTGGGCTTTTGCAACGATGTCCTATAATTGGAGACTATTGGAAATAAGGAAATAAGGACGGAGACAGAATGTTCAACTAAACGGTGAGCGACGAGTAGTTCTTCAACAGGATAGTCCCAAAATTAGACATTGAAGAAAGGACATATCCAGGTCATATGGGTAAATATATTGTGTTGCTCGTCGTTTACTTTAGCGTGATGACGTCTGCGGAGAAAATTTACCCATCGCTCCGATGGACAAAGACATGGATGCCATCGATTTCTATGAGGAATCTGACGAACTGAGGAAACACAGCATTGAAATCTCTCTTGAAATCTAGAAGGAAACTGACGAACTAAGAAAGAATACGATGAAATCTCGAAGGAAATTGACGAACTAAGGAAAGTGGAAGATGAAATATCAAAGGAAATGGAAAAACTAAAGATCTTGAAATCTAGAACAGACAGACGAGAACAGCAACGAAGAGCCTTTAAAGGAACACGTAAAATAGCCTTTAATGCTAGAGGTAAATCAACTTGAAATAGAGGTAACAATAAGCCCCTAATGCGAGAAATAAGGTACCTCAAAATAGAGGTAAAAAACCCCTTAATGCTAGAAATAAGGCACCACAAAATAGGGGTAAAAAAACCCTTAATGCTAGAGATATGGCAGATAAAAATAGTGGTAAAATAGCTGCTAATGCTATAAATAAGAGCCTCTAATGTTAGAAGTAATGTACCTCAAAATCGAGGTCAAAAAGCCCTTAATGCTTTATATAAGGCTCCTAAAAATAGAGATCAAAAGCCCCTAATGCTATAAATAAGGCACCTAAAAATAAAAATCAAAGATCCTCTGATACTAGAAGTAATGCACCTCAAAATCGAGGTCAAGAAGCCCCTAATGCTATGAATAAGGCACCTAAAAATAGAGGTCAAAGAGCCTCTAATGTTAGAAGTAAAGCACCTCAAAATTGAGGTAAAAAAACCCATAATGCTTTATATAAAGCTCCTGAAAATAGAGGCCAAAAGCCCCTAATGCTATAAATAGGGCACCTAAAAATAAAGGTCAAAGATCCTCTAATACTAGAAGTAATGCACCTCAAAATCGAGGTCAAGAAGCCTTAATGCTATAAATAAGGAACCTAAAAATAGAGGTCAAAGAGCCTCTAATGTTAGAAGTGAAGCACCTCAAAATCGAGGTCAAAAAGCCCATAATGCTTTATATAAGGCTCCTAAAAATAGAGGTCAGAGGGTCAGAAGCCCCTAATGCTATAAATAAGGCACCTAAAAATAAAGGTCAAAGAGCTCCTAATACTAGAAGTAATGCACCTCTGAATCGAGGTCCAAAAGCCCCTAATGCTATATATAAGGCACCTAAAAAGAGAGGTCAAAGAGCCTCTAATGCTAAAAGAAATGCACCTCAAAATCGAGGTAAAAAAAAACCCGCAATGCTATAAATAAGGCACCTAAAAAGAAATGTCAAAGAGCTCCTAATACTAGAAGTAATGCACCTCAAAATCGAGGTCAAGAAGCCCCTAATGCTATAAATAAGGCACCTAAAAATAGAGGTTAAAGTGCCTCTAATACTAGAAGTAAAGCACCTCAAAATCGAGGTCAAGAAGCCCCAAATGCTTTATATAAGGCTCCTAAAAATAGAGGTCAAAAGCCCCTAATGCTATAAATAAGGCACCTAAAAATAAAGGTCAAAATCCTCTAATACTAGAAGTAAAGCACCTCAAAATCGAGGTCCAAAAGCCGCTAATGCTATAAATAAGGCACCTAAAAATAGAGGTCAAAGAGCCTCTAATGTTAGAAGTAAAGCACCTCAAAATCGAGGTCAAGAAGCCCCTAATGCTTCATGTAAGGCTCCTAAAAATAGAGGTCAAAAGCCCCTAATGCTATAAGTAAGGCACCTAAAAATAAAAGTCAAAGAGCCTCTAATACTAGAAGTAATGCACCTCAAAATCGAGGTCAAGAAGCCCATGATGCTATAAATAAGGAACCTAAATATAGAGGTCAAAGGGCCTTTAATGTTAGAAGTAAAGCACATCAAAATGGAGGCCAAAAAGCCCATAATGCTTTATATAAGGCTCCTAAGAATAGAAGTCAAAAGCCCCTAATACTATAAATAAGGCACCTAAAGAGCCTCTAATGCTAGAAGTAATGCACCTCAAAATCTGAGGTAAAAAAGCTCCTAATGCTATAAATAAGGCACCTAAAAATTGAGGTCAAAGAGCCTCTTATGCTAGAAGGAATGCACTTTAAAATCAAGGTCAAAAAGCCCCTAATACTATAAATAAGGCACTTAAAAATAGAGGTCAAAGAGCCTCTTATGGCAGAAGTAATACACTTCAAAATCGAGGTAAAAAAGCCCCTAATGCTATAAATAAGGCTCCTAAAAAGGGAGGTCAAAGAGCCTCTAATGCTACAAGTAATGCACCTCAAACTTAAGGTAAAAAAGACCCTAATGCAATATATAAGGCACTTAAAAATAGAGGTCAAAGAGCCTCTAATGCTAGAAGTGATGCACCTCAGAATCGAGGTCAAAAAGCCCCTAATGCTATATATAAAGCTCCTAAAAATAAAGGTAAAAAGCTCCTAATGCTATCAATGAGCCCCTAAAGCTAAAGTTAAGGCACCTTAAAACAAGAGCTAAAAAAGATCCTAATGCTAGATATAAGGCACCCCAAAATATACGTAAAAAATCCCCTAATGCTAGAGATAAGACACTTGGCACCTCAAAATCAGAGGTCAAAAAGCCCCTAATACTAGAGATAAGGCACCTTAAAATGGAGGTCATAAAGTCCCTAACGCTAGAGATAAGGCACCTCAAAACAGAGGTTTAAAGCCCCTATTGCTATAGATAAGGCGACAAAAAATAGAGGTAATAAAGCTCCTAATGTTAGAGACAGGGCACCTGAAAATAGAGGTAAAAGAGACTCTAATGCTAGAAATAAGGCACCGTAAGATAGAGGTCAAAAAGTCTCTAATACTAGAGATAAGGCACCTCAAAATTAGAGATTAAAAAGCCCCTAATGCTAGAGAGAAGTCCCCTGAAATAGATGACATAAAGCCCCTCAAGCTAAAGTTAGGGCACCTAAAAATAGATGTAACAAAAAACCCTAATTCTAGAGATACGGCACCTTCAAACAGAGGTAAAAAATCCCCTAATGCTAGAGATAAGGCACCTCAAATTCAGAGGTCAAAAAGCCCTTCTATGCTAGAGGTTAGGTACCTAGAAATAGAGGTCATAAAGCCCCTAAATCTAAAGTTAAGACACCTAAAAATAGAGGTCAAAAAGTTCCTAATGCTAGAGATAAGGCACCTCAACATAAGAGGTAAAAATCCCCTAATGCTAGAGATAAGGCACCTCAAAATCAGAGGTTAAAAAGCCCCTAATGCTATAGATTAGGCTCCTGAGAATAGAGGTAAAAAGCTCCTAATG
>NC_090742.1:120213450-120225950 GCF_036898095.1 Palaemon carinicauda | reverse complement strand
GACTTCATACCATCTTTAATGTCCTCTGGTTTAAAATGAATCGAGCTAACAGTAGCTTACACAACGTTAATTCTGTCTGCACGACGACATGCATGTTGGTAATTTATATTTGAGCTTTTATTTTTTACGTGCATAGCATCCAAATACTACGAAGTTACTATGCATTATCAGTGACAGAATAAATGAATAAACAAAGAGATATATGGACACAAGGAGTTCTATTGTTATATTGCAACTATGGGTATGGTCAAACCATTTTAAGAGCAAACTCGGAGCCCAATAGCGGCATTGCAAGTTCTCTTGGGTCATTTTCAAAGCACACCTGGCTTAGCCGCTTTAATCTATGGGCGAGCCAAGAATAGGAGAAAAGGGTCAACTAATAAGTCATTCACCCGGATTGGATTTGAACGGCCTAAGAATATAATCCTTTAATTTGATACTCTCCCTAAATTGTTTCCTTCGTTCTTTTTGTTTGCAACCACGTGGTGACAAGTTAAAACTCTTAAATATAACAAATAGCAAAATTGTTATAAAACGATTATCATACTAACAGAAATAATCTTAATTTTGATATCAAATGAATTCATTTCTCAATTCTGATTGATTATTAAAAGACAGGATTCTTTACAAAGGATTTAATTAACTATGATTAATATGGTATATTTACGTAGGTGATTGTATTGTTTTAGAATTTATTTAATTAATCGACAAAATTCATTTCTTTACAACAAAGGTTATATTAGCAAACGTGGTTATGGTGACTCCGTCAGATGAAGTTAGTGCTATCACAAAAGATTCAATAAATTAGTTAATTCAGACCATTTTCATGTCTTCCTTTATAATGTTATCAGTATGCTTAATACCCTTGACCCAATTTACCTTGCAAATCTGAAACAAAGTCGTTTTTTATAAGTTGGCTGCATCTGTGACACGTTTGATTGTTTGGTCAATTCCAAATTTAACAATTTCATTATCATTTTCCCATTTTTTTTCTTAATATTTATTTTAGTAAATATTTTTTTTCCATGTAATGCTAAAACAGGGTTCATTATGATGGTTTTGATTTCAAATATTTTTACGGGTAATATCTATCTTTTTTTACTTAATAATTGTTTTGTATAAAGTTAGATGCGTCATAGTTTGTGTTTAATTGAAAGATAAGGCCAGTTAATGTATTGCCTTATTTATTATAGAAATACACATACCGTACATTCATTCGCTTGATATTTCTGTGCAAAACTGAATGTTTGTCATGATTTCTACTGTGTTTTTTTGGAAGCAAAAATCTATTGTTGGTATTATAACTGTTCATTTGGAAGAGCATGCCAGGTAATATACGGTGTTTAACTAATTATAGAAAAAGATATACCGTATAATATAGAAAAGGATATACCATACATTATAGAAAAAGATATACCGTACATTATCCTCATATTTGTGTGTGATGCTAAATGATGGTATGTGTTCTTAAATGTTTTTCAAGAAGTATGTCCTTGAAAGATATAAATGTGATAAGTCACAGACACCTGGATTAGCGTTCCTGGGTAGTATCCTTTACCGATGAAGGGTCCTCTCAACACCAGATGTTTATAAATGACAGAGGATTAACTTAAAGCTTACTCAGATCGACATGAAACTACAAATAAGATCGTAATAATAAGGTTATTGAAGCCGAACCAGATAATTTGAGTAAACAATTTGTCTTTTATACCCTACATCCTATATACCACATAATCACTATATTAATGCACCAATGAACTTCCATTGCATGTCATTTCACATATCTTATTGTCACCAATCACTTCTAAAACAATATAGATTATGTTAACTGATGATGCATTTTAAATTATTATTTGATATAGCAAATAATACTATTTTCTCTAAGAGGGCCGGAGCCAAGTAGCCCGTGACAAAAGCTGACCCAACCACACCGAGCTCCGTGGCTCGTGATCGAAACCAAAGGAAAACACTGAAATCAACAACTAAACCTTTAAACCTCATTACCTTCGAAATTTTGAACAAAGGCCACTTATTAATGATTGGTGACCCAATAGGTGCTATTTGAAATGATACATTATTAGCCCCTACATATAATACGTATGCCACAGCGTGTAATTATGTGAGAGAGAGAGAGAGAGAGAGAGAGAGAGAGAGAGAGAGAGAGAGAGAGGCGGGGGGGGGGATTGCATAAGAAAATGCAAACGAAGGATATTTCTGTGTTATGAATATTAATATGAATAGTCGGTTCCAATATTATTCAAGAAAATTTTATATAGAAATAGAATAGGAAAATTTAAATAAAAATATGATAAAATCTAATGATGAATTAGTTTCAAATTAATATTTGATCACATTTCTTAAAAGAATAAAAAAATTCTCTCTCTTCATCGCATTTCTTTGAGTGATATTGGTAATTTCCCTCCTCTCATTCGAACCATCCTAACGATGTCTCGGTTGTTTAACGTCGGCCACCTTTCAGGACAAAGAGGGGCATAATCACTTCAAGTCAGGTCTGGCCAGGCGACACCGGTGTACCGGTTTCAAATTACCCCCTCCAAATCTTACCCCCCGGTAGTTTGAAACCGGATTCACATCACCGGGGGGTAACTTGAAACCGGTTTCAAGCTAACCCCGGGGGTAATTTGAATCCGGTTTTATACTATCCCCCTGGTTTCAAATTACCCCCCTGGTTTTTGCGCAGGATTTCATCATTTATGAATATTAATAAATTGCTTTTGATCAGGGTCAACACAATCATTAGGTAATATGTATATACATGTACTGTTTCACCTATTGGTATCGTTTATTAATATCCAGCCTCTATCCGTCTTATGTTTATATCTTAGCTAATAAATGTCGGATATTCCATTATCAGTCATGGCCGCATATTTGACCGAGACAGGAAGACGAGGTGAAATTTGATTTTGACGGTTATTTTTTCCATTATTTGAAATATTTCATAATTATATTGCAAGCAAATATTATATAAGGTATAATCAACATATTGATCATAAGTATATATGTATACACACACACACACATATATATATATATATATATATATATATATATATATATATATATATATATATAATACATGTATATGTATTTGTATGTATGTTGTAAATACTATATCATTCATGATATCTGTAAATAATTGACACTTTTAATAAAGCAAGATTGTAAGCAATTATAACAGTTTTAATAAAACATGATACAGTACATGCTGTTTGCTTCTACTGTACTTACATTGGTTGTTTGTATACGAAAACAACTGGACTACGGAAAAGTCGTTACACTTTATAGCCCTCTATGGATGACATTGAACACAGCTTTTGTTAATCTCACAACTGTTGTTACTGATTTAGCCTAAAGGCAGGCAGCTTTGTGTTATCATGGGCTAAATCAAATCCTATTTAAACCATCTTCCAGAATAGTAAGTGATGGATTCGTGTATGGATTTTTTTTCTCTGTTGTTGATCTCGAAATGGAAAATTATTGAAAAACGGTGTCATAAAATGTTTAAGAATTTTACCTGAAATGTATCATAAAGAAAAGAAAAGACCTCGCCACATAGTCACTTGTACATTTCCATGCGATTTATTTAACACTTCTGCCCCTTTGTCATAGCTCCATTCTTTCATATTACTCATTTCATCAAATGACAAAACAGCAATACCTAGTAATCGAGACTTCATACCATCTTTAATGTCCTCTGGTTTAAAATGAATCGAGCTAACAGTAGCTTACACAACGTTAATTCTGTCTGCACGACGACATGCATGTTGGTAATTTATATTTGAGCTTTTATTTTTTACGTGCATAGCATCCAAATACTACGAAGTTACTATGCATTATCAGTGACAGAATAAATGAATAAACAAAGAGATATATGGACACAAGGAGTTCTATTGTTATATTGCAACTATGGGTATGGTCAAACCATTTTAAGAGCAAACTCGGAGCCCAATAGCGGCATTGCAAGTTCTCTTGGGTCATTTTCAAAGCACACCTGGCTTAGCCGCTTTAATCTATGGGCGAGCCAAGAATAGGAGAAAAGGGTCAACTAATAAGTCATTCACCCGGATTGGATTTGAACGGCCTAAGAATATAATCCTTTAATTTGATACTCTCCCTAAATTGTTTCCTTCGTTCTTTTTGTTTGCAACCACGTGGTGACAAGTTAAAACTCTTAAATATAACAAATAGCAAAATTGTTATAAAACGATTATCATACTAACAGAAATAATCTTAATTTTGATATCAAATGAATTCATTTCTCAATTCTGATTGATTATTAAAAGACAGGATTCTTTACAAAGGATTTAATTAACTATGATTAATATGGTATATTTACGTAGGTGATTGTATTGTTTTAGAATTTATTTAATTAATCGACAAAATTCATTTCTTTACAACAAAGGTTATATTAGCAAACGTGGTTATGGTGACTCCGTCAGATGAAGTTAGTGCTATCACAAAAGATTCAATAAATTAGTTAATTCAGACCATTTTCATGTCTTCCTTTATAATGTTATCAGTATGCTTAATACCCTTGACCCAATTTACCTTGCAAATCTGAAACAAAGTCGTTTTTTATAAGTTGGCTGCATCTGTGACACGTTTGATTGTTTGGTCAATTCCAAATTTAACAATTTCATTATCATTTTCCCATTTTTTTTCTTAATATTTATTTTAGTAAATATTTTTTTTCCATGTAATGCTAAAACAGGGTTCATTATGATGGTTTTGATTTCAAATATTTTTACGGGTAATATCTATCTTTTTTTACTTAATAATTGTTTTGTATAAAGTTAGATGCGTCATAGTTTGTGTTTAATTGAAAGATAAGGCCAGTTAATGTATTGCCTTATTTATTATAGAAATACACATACCGTACATTCATTCGCTTGATATTTCTGTGCAAAACTGAATGTTTGTCATGATTTCTACTGTGTTTTTTTGGAAGCAAAAATCTATTGTTGGTATTATAACTGTTCATTTGGAAGAGCATGCCAGGTAATATACGGTGTTTAACTAATTATAGAAAAAGATATACCGTATAATATAGAAAAGGATATACCATACATTATAGAAAAAGATATACCGTACATTATCCTCATATTTGTGTGTGATGCTAAATGATGGTATGTGTTCTTAAATGTTTTTCAAGAAGTATGTCCTTGAAAGATATAAATGTGATAAGTCACAGACACCTGGATTAGCGTTCCTGGGTAGTATCCTTTACCGATGAAGGGTCCTCTCAACACCAGATGTTTATAAATGACAGAGGATTAACTTAAAGCTTACTCAGATCGACAAGGTCAAATTTTCCTTAACAATAAAGATTTTATCGGCCTTAGTTCTCTCGGGAGACATATATATAGGGAAAGGCCCGTGCCAACAACAAGTGTTGGCTTTAATACCCCAAGAAGAAGAAGAAGAAGAGTATAGCTCCAGTTGACCCAACTTGACTGAACTTGACTCTGCTGCAGTGTGCTCACGGCAATCAAGCAAAACAGTATAGGCCTACCCGTCCTGACTCCTGAGTCCCTACAGTCGTTCAACATTATCGCCATTAACAGGTAATTATAGTGCGTGTGTAGTTCTTCCCGATTTCATATTTTGTGAAATTTTTGTGTTTATTCAATGGAACCTCTCAGCTGGGTAATTCGCTGCAGACGCCTCGACAAAAGTAACGTAAAACATGCCCGAGTTTGTTCTCTTCATTTCCAACATTTTGAAGATGATGTAAAGTCCCAGATACGTGGAGTTCCTCCAAAATGCTTAAAGAGCACAGCTGTGCCATCAATTAATTCATCGATGCTATTGTTTGTGGCCTAGGACCTTCTAATATGAGAATATGGAAGCATTTTTGTATAAACCCGATCAACTCGAATAGAATTTCACTTAAAACACTCAACAGCAAATAGAAAAATATTTGTTTTTGCAGATACACCTCATATGCTTAAGTTATTTAGAAATCTTTGCTAAAATCAGTATTTTCTTCAGAATCTGCGATTTAGATAAAAAAAAAAAAAAAACTTATCGATAAAAAAAGATACCAGCACAAAGCGAATACTAAGAAATTAAAAAGAACATCTTATGAAAGATTTTTTTTTTGTCATAAAATATTTGTTGAAGTAAAGACGTTTTGGCATATGTTTAAGTAAAGAAGTTTTGTCAAAAAATATTCGTTCAAGTCGAGACTATCCCAAGCTGTATTTTTATTTGTTAGATGATTTATTTTTACCTAAAATATATATATTATGTATATAGATATGTAGTATATTCTATTTTCTACTAAATAACGAAAAGTATATATGTATTTATTTTCTTCGTAATTCTGATATGTAAATAAATCTTGTGAATGTTTGATTATAAAATTTATTATGTTATGGTTGGATGTTTCTGTGTTACAAATTAACCAAATCACAGTATCATTTGTCCAAAGGTCGTCAGTATGGCTGCTGAACGGAAATCCGACAACCTCGACATCATCTTTGAATACGTAGTTAATTCTAATTACCCACACGGGGCTTCGAAAAACGAAAAAGCCAATATTCAAAGACTAGCAAAAAAATACTCATCTAATTGTGGTCAGCTGTACTATCACCACAGAACTGTGAGATCATCATCTACGTCTGATGCTGGTGATGTAGAACTCCTTGTCATCCGAGACCGAGAAGAACAGCGCAGAATCATCGCCAGTGTTCACCAAGGTGCTGGCAACAGCGACACGGCACGATGTATGAGCGGTCACGTCGGCATACACAAGACCAGAGCAAAGATCCTGGAACGTTTTTGTTGGAAAAACGTGAGCGCCGATGTCCGTGATTTTGTCACGGCATGTGACAGATGCCAGAAAGTAAATCCCCTTCAGCAAACGGAAGTTGCTGAACTGCATCCTGTGCCTGTCCCGAGTGAGGTAATGGGGCAAATCGGCGTCGACATCACTAACATGCCCAAGACAGAAGACGGATACTGCTGTGTTGTTGTCGCCATGGACTATTTCTCAAAATGGCCACAGGCACGTGCTCTTAAAGACCACACAGCCGAGAGCGTTGCAAAATTCTTGCTCGAAGAAATCATCTGCCGTCATGGGTGTGTCAACATCCAGATCAACGATCAAGGACGTGAATTCATAAATCAGGTATCATCTGCGCTACATGACATGACAGGCACGAAGCAGCACGTTACTAGCGCAACCTTCCTCAAGCCAACGGCCTCGTCGAACGCCATAACCGGACCATCAAGGATTCTCTCGTCAAATGCCTTGAGAACCGTGAGAACTGGGTAGACTGTATTCATGCAGTACTCTTCGCATATCGCACGTCAATACACGCCTCGACAAAGCTTACTCCCTTCAAGGTAGTCTACAATCGGCAGGCCGTCCTTCCAGTTGAGCTACAACACTGTCAGCCCCGTGACGACGAGGTCATCAAGGAGAATCCGGACTACTGCCAAGCAGCTACGATTGCTGCGACCGTTGATGCCATGACATCGATTCGAGACAGGATGTTGTCAAAGGTTACAACAAACATCAACACCGCACAACAGACGCAGAAAATGCAGTACGACAAACGGCGCGAACACACATCGTACAATGTAGGGGACAAAGTCCTCTTGAAAAATCTTGTTAGAGTTGACAGGAAAGGTGACCGTTTCCAGGAACGGCGCACTGGGCCATACGTCGTCTAAGGTGTGTGTGGAAAAAACATATATAAGCTATCAAACAACAACGTCGAACTGAAGAAAAAGGTCAATGGTACCAATTTGGTGAGGTACAATGAACCGCAGATGATATCAAAGCGCCAGACCGACGACCCAGCTGCCCCACCCAAGAAGCGCACCAAGACCGATAAACAGACTGCACGTTCTCTTGCAGAAACCGTCCGTGGACAGGACCCAAGTCAGCCCAGATTGCCAAGAATGTCAACGAACTCCAACTACTCATTAATTTTGTTAACTATTATCCTGTTCAAAAGACGTGTATATATATATATATATATATATATATATATATATATATATATATATATATATATATATATATATATATATACATATATATATATATATATATATATATATATATATATATATATATATATATATATATATAAATATTTGTATAAATAATAAAATAATCAACACCATATATTCTGAGTGATTTTTGTGTCAATTTCTCCAGGCATATTGCCGCCCGAAGCTCATGCACCTAAAGCACATGAATGAAATCTATAGTAGAAAAAAAAAAATCTCGACAATCACGCGCACACTGAAATGAAATAAAGTTTTACCTCGCCGTGATCACTAAACCTTAAATGAAAGTCTGCAACTTCAAATATTGTGTATTAGGGAATTATATGACACTTTAGGTCTTAAATACGAAAATATCGACAATCATACGAACAGAAATAAAATAAAATTTTACCTCGCCTTTATCACAAAACCTTGAATTACAGTCTGTGACTTTTAACGTGTCAAATAACTCACTAATACACAATTTTCGGTCTTAAATACAGGATCAAGCTACTTTTCCTACTGCTGCGAAGACAACAATAAATGCATGATACATATTTGCGATGTCACATTGAATTATTTATCATTCTGATGAGGGGGTTACTTGAAATCAGAGGGGGTAACTTGAAACCGGTTTCAAACTAACCCCCCCCCCCCGGTAATCTGAAACCGGTATCAAGTTACCGGGGGGTAATTTGAAACTGGGGGTAACTTGAATCCTTTACACCGGTTTTGTTGCTGGGTGTACAACATTTTGACGGCGGTTAGCCACTGGCCAGATTGTCGGAAAGAAAACGGCTCGTGTGAATTGGCCTTAAGTAGTGTACACAACCCAACAAAACTGACCGCCAATATTTAGAGATATGTGCACAGATTCATCCCTTCCCAGCCCTTACTCCTTTCCTAACTAAAACACTGCAGTTTGTGGGAAATTGTGGTTTCCGAGTGTACCTTTCTTGCTACATTCTCTCACCAGGGTATGTCTACTTCCTCTTTCACCCTACCTGAGGGACGAGAAGAGACCAAGTAGTAATAAGTCTGATATATATATATATATATATATATATATATATATATATATATATATATATATATATATATTCATATATATATACACACACACACATATATATATATATATATATATATATATATATATATATATATAAATAACCAGACACCAAACACGTTGGGAGTTGTTTAAATGGCAGGGGCATAATGGAATATAAAATTCATATTGGTTTGTGTATTGCAAAACGTGGTTTTACAAATAAAAAAAAAATCTGACGTCAGTATAATTAGGGAAGTGATGAAAAATAATCAACATAGTTGAAGAACAATATAGTAAAATAAAGTTGAAATAAAGCAATAATACCCTTTATGCTAAGGTGGATTCAGTATCACCTGGGAAAAACAAATACAGCTAAAAGCTTATACAGAATTTCATCGACGGGATGATGCTCACTGAAAATTTACTTCTGAAGAAGTACTTCTCTGTATTTGAGAGAGAGAGAGAGAGAGAGAGAGAGAGAGAGAGAGAGAGAGAGAGAGAGAGAGAGAGAGAGAGAATTCAAATGAATATACAAATCTAAACGAAACGCAAAATAGATGAGAGAGAGAGAGAGAGAGAGAGAGAGAGAGAGAGAGAGAGAGAGAGAGAATTAACGACTACATACAAAATATATCTTTTTATTTTTCTTATTTGAGCTGAAAGTAGTGTAGGGGAAAAAAGAAAGGAAAGGCATTACTCAAATAAATAGAGACCCGATTTCATGACGGCAGTCATTCGCATTTTTTCTGAACAGTCGCAAAAAAGAGACACAGAAAAAAAAAAATACGGCATCCCCAACATAACCGATTATTTTGTGTGTGATGTTTGTGACTATTTCTACCTTTTTTTTCCATTAGTATATCTTTTTTGAAAGTCATAAAAGGGGAGAAAATAAAGCAATGCCTAGAACGGGGGAGCTAATACTACTGTATATGACGCTATTGACGTAGACGATTTTACATTTGTTATTATTTTACGATTGCAACGTCAGTTTTTTATGTTGAAGTATTACAAAAGAGCAGCTCTACTATATATAAAGGAAAAAAAATAAATGTCACAGGAAGCCATCTATATTTTGTATACTTTGTTTTGTTTTTGTATTTCACTTATGAATTACTTCCGGCTTTATTTCAATATATGAAATTTATGTGTTATTTGTAGAACTCCGGAGCAGATATAAGTACAAAATCATGAAATCGTAAGAATTGTGTATGGTAGGTAGGGTGGGAATCAGGTGCATACTGCACCCTTCCTGCGACTCGGTGAATACGTTCGAATCCTTAACAAGGCGGAATCAGTAACTAAAAAAAGTATTTTCCTGTGCCAGTGATCCTGTGACAGATTGAATTTCACTTCAAAAGATACACATACACACACACACACACACACACACACATATATATATATATATATATATATATATATATATATATATATATATGTGTGTGTGTGTGTGTGTGTAATATATATATATATATATATATATATATATATATATATATATATGTATATATATATATATATATGAATATATATATATATGTGTGTGTGTAAAATATATATATATATATATATATATATATATATATATATATATATATATATATATATATATATATATATATATATATATATATATATATATATATATATATATATATATATATATTAATAAACTTACGTTAATTGGCAAAAGAAAAACATTAATGACAAATAAGATACCTTTATTATTTTGAATAGTTGCACATATCTGTTTCTCTATAGTATGGGCATCAATAATTGTACATAAACTTAACATATCCTGTATAACTCAAATAAAGACTATAACGAACAGACTGACATAATAGATGCGCAGCGGGATGCACTGCGCATCTACAACAAACCAAATATGTTTTTCTTTTGCCTTAACTTCACTTTAATAAACTTACGTTAATTGGCAAAAGAAAAACATAATGACAAAATAAGATACCTTTATTATTTTGAATAGTTGCACATAATAGTGAGTTATTTAAAGATTCAAACTAAGAAGTAGAGTTTTTAACAGATAATAAATCATCAGTAAAATTCCTTGGAACATGGCTATGCACATAATGTTCAAAAAATACTGTACTAGTTTTCCATCTACCTACTTTTTGTACCATATTAGGATCAAATCCTGCTGAGATAGCTTTGGTAGCACCTGAAGGTCGGAAACTTTTTGCTGAGTAAAACTTCCTAGGTAAACCTACTAAAGCAATAGATTCATTTAATATATTAGTGATAGCCTGGCTCGATAGAGCACCATATGGGTTCTTCAAAGATATAAAAACAGGTCCATTAGGCTTTCTAAAGTTCTGTGTTCTATACAAATAACATCTCATGGTACGAACAGGACATAAGTTCATTTCACTTGAGGGTGTTACATCAACTACAAACCCATGCCTCTTACTATCATTTTTATTACCATGAATAATTATAGACATGTTACCATTTTCATTAAAGATTACCTGATCATCTGTAAAGGAATAGTTATGAACTTTGCCTGACTCATCGACCATCACAGCCTTGGGCGCAATGTCCGAGGGCCGTAACATGGTAACAATGGCTAATAAACAAATACATTCTAATCTCAACTTTTTTACATCAATAGTGTGAATATCCCATTTAATGAAAAAATTTGAAAATTTATCAAGTGGCATAACATTGGAAATCATTCTCGGGGTTTTAGTTCTTGATTTTACAATACTTAACACCAACTGCTTGATAAACACATCATTAGTAATGTCAATTTTGCAATGTGCAGTATATACATGAGACAGTGAGGACAATATACAGTTAAGCATTGATGAAGGTCTGTTACTCTCTGATGAAATAGCTAATAAACATTCTGCCAATATACTAGAAGTGGAAGGTGGAAAATCCTCCCCAAAATTATCACATAATAATTTAATTTTTCCAAGATACATATTATAATTATTTATTGTTGACTGTGCCCACCCAAATTTCAGTCTTGATGCTGCTTGAAGTGACCACCCCTGTTGAAGTGCCTGTTGTTTCCACAAACTCTCCAAGCAAACATTTTCCATCTTCTGTTTCGCAGTGGCTCTGGTATAGCAGGATTCAGTTGAATGATTGCTTTCTTGGACACCCTGACGGGTGGACATATTGACAACTGGGTTAGAGTTTTGAACCATGTCTGAGCTGGCCACCATGGGGCTATTACTGTAGCATGTGCTCTCTGACCTTCTATTACTGAAAGAACTTTGTCTAAAAGTCTCATAGGTGGATTTACAAAGTTGTTCTCCCTTTTCCAATCCTTTTGTGCCAGAGCATCCAACTTCATACCATTTGGGTCGAGAAATCTTGTGTTGTAGATTGGTAGCTGTGTAGATGTCGCAGATGCGAACCTGTCAATTGTGTGAGGTCCCCACATCGAGTCCAAAAA